>NC_134710.1:14292235-14410009 GCF_043290135.1 Rhipicephalus microplus
TGCAGTGCGCGCTCGATGACAGTCACCTCTCTTATGAATTCATCTACTGTTGTAGGTGGATTTCGTACGAGGCCCGCAAACACTGGTTCCTTAACACCCTGCATTAGGTGACGCACCTTCTTCGCCTCGGACATGTCAGGTTAAGCTCGTCGAAAAAGACTGATCATACCCTTTGCGTGAATGGCGACTGTTTCGTTGGGTTTTTGCACGTGGGCCTTAACCAGTTGCTGTGCGCAATCCCATCGGTCCGAGTTCAAAATAGTGGTTCCCAAGATTAGAAAGTAGCCTCGTGGTTCTCATACCACGTGCGAGCGCTATTTTCCAGTGCGAAATATGCACGGCGAAGTTTGTGCTGTTCGCTCCAGTGGTTAGATACAGCGACCCGTTCGACCTGTTCGAGCCAGCCCTCGACATTCTCGTATACTCTTCCCACAGAAAACTTCAGGAACGCGAAGATGTTCAAGAGTCACCTGCGAGGGAAGAGTGGTCTGCGATGGAAGGATAACCGTACACTCTAAGGCAAAAGGGTGTTAAAAGGGTGTGTGGTTCGTCTTTTTGGGGACTAGTGGGGCTGCCACAACCATTAATCTTTTTAAGGACTAACGGCATTGGGTCTAACAGTTATTCCCCACAGACGATAGCTCAAGGGACTAACATTCAGTCCTCGCATTCACACCTTAGTGTGTAACCGTTAGTCCCACGATTCACCTCAAAGAATTCACATTTAGTCCTCACATTTACACCTTACCGGGCAATCGTTAGTCCTCACAGTTGCACCTTGCCGGACGAACGGTTGATCCACTCAAATACTCCAATTGGATGAACTTTTTGTCCCCAGTTCAAACATTTTCCACCAGGCCTAATACTTTTTTCGCCTGTTTTTCTGCGCAGCGAGCAACAAATTGCGCAGAAAAGAACACGCGAAAAAGTAGTTAGCCACCTATGTGTAACTGCTTTCACAGTCACGGCAACAACGAAAGACAAAAGTGAGACATCGAAATATTTTATTTTTCTACATACACATGAAGTTTCCCTATTCTTTTAAGTGAATTCATGGTGAAGTGTACAATAAACAATTGTATCGGGCCAGTTGGTAAGGATCCATCTTGCTAGGAAGCGCAGCCACTGTTACAAAGAACACACAACACAAGCGCTTAACTTCAACTAAACATTTATTGCAAACGTCAGAGTTTCACTGTAAAAAAAAATGTCTCGGTACACAGCAAAAGCTGCTGGTAAATCGTTGCCGGAGGCATTCTGTAAATGAGTAACAGCAGGCTCCGTATCACGAAGTCTCTGTTATACATTTTTCCGTATTCTCTTTCACATCATATCTGTATTCCTGAACACAGCAGATCTGTTATTTCAAACACAGCAAATCTGTTAACCCAAACACAGCAAATCTGTCAACCCAAACACAGCAAATCTGTCAACCCAAACACAGCAAATCTGTTAACCCAAACACAGCAAATCTGTTATTCCAAACACAGCAGATCTGTTATTCCAAACACAGCAAATCTGTTATCCCAAACACAGCAAATCTGTTATCTCAAACACATCATGACTCTGTTTGTAGGAATACAGAATTTGCTGTATTTAGAGGAGGAATAAACGGAGATCGCTGTAGAGCAGTCTGGCTGTAAATTATTCCGTTATTATTAATGAAAACAGAAGCTTCAGTAAAACACCTGGTTTCGTTTAATGGCTTTTCTGTGCTTGACTAAGGTTTTGTGTAGTTTCTTTGCCTTGAAGGAAAGAGTTGTTTCACTGAGCATAAAATAAACTTAGTTTTGGTAGTAACTTAATTTGTGAAAAACTAACACAAGCTTTTGTTGACCAGTACTGTCGAAAAGCCGATGTTTTACGGGATGGAATGGAATGTTTATGTGGCTGCCTGTAGATTCTCATGATTGAGTTTTATGTCCAATTTTATGTACTGTTTCAACCTACACTAATGCAGTCTTTATGTACTGTGTGTGTGTAAACCACCCCTGCTGCTGCATACCATATAAATAATAATGCAACATTAACAAAACACAGATGAATTTATTTACATATAATACATGTGCTGTAGCTTGCTACATCACCATTCTTCATCACTTCAGCATGTTTATGCCTGAAAAGAATGTGAAAAACAAGTGATCAAATGAATGCAAGAAGCAACTTACACACACTTTATAATGCCTTCTCTGTGTATGTATATGGCCCTTGATACAAAAAGTAGGGGCACGTGGTAGAGCAAAATGTGAAAAAAAAAATCGCTTTGTTTTCTTTGCAATTTGGGGAGGGGTGTCCCTTTGTGCATCCACATTCGTGCTTTTCATAAACAGCATTTTTGGTGGCTCAAAACCAGTTTTTCCAAAAGGAAGTAGCCAGTGAAAACACACTCTAGTGCAAGCCCCTTGCATTCGCTCTATGCTTACGGCCTAATTTTCTGACGTACAAAAGTCAAAATGCTTGTCTAGAGTCAGCTGTGTATAGAAGATTGTCGGGTAACTTCTAAAGCAGTCCGAAGACACTGTGCACCTTTGTATTCACAATCCGCCTTCAGAATACATAGGTTGGAACACTTTCAGCTCCTAGCATCATTACACCTTGCATTTGCCGTGCTTGTCGATAACCTTAGATGCTGGGGGTAAAGAAGGTTCTGAGGAAGTGTAAATTTCGTTGAAGCCCGTACAGTTTTCTTGTTAATGTGAATAAATCCCTGTGACGTACTGAGGTGCTGAACCAGCAAGCTCTTTATTGTTAAACCTCCCAGCCTTTTCAGCATCTTTCGAGGTGAATCACGTATATACATGGGGACAACGGGTATGCTCTAATGGACATGGACTAATATTTCTGATGCAACTGAATAACAATGTGTGAGAACGACTCAGTGTAAGTGTTGAGTTAATGGGAATTGAGTCACAGAATCTTTCCTTTCTTTGTTTAGGGTGAGAGTCCTAGAAATGGCGACATTGAATATTTTTTTTGCATTTAATAATGGTAGTATCACACGAGCCTCTATTCTGAGATAGGATTGAAGCTTGGCCAAACTACAATGAATTTGCTGGAAATCGTTGACCACACTTGACGATACGTTGCAGATAGAGCTGAATGACATCTCACAAAAAAAAAAAAACAAGACAAGCATTGCGAGAGGCTCCACGGCGAAAAATTGACTTTGGCAGTGATTACCAAGCTTGTAACTACTAAACAAAATAATTGAACAGTGTTTCTGACAGTGCGATCACTTTTCACCTGTTTTTGAACTTTATTCCATATCTCAAAACAGTTTTTTATTACTTAGCTACCATTATTTCCCATGTATTTTAAGATAACCAGTTGATTATTTTTTTTGTATACAGCTACTGAAGCAAAATAGAAGCTATGCACTTTACCGTTATTGTGTTACAAATTTTCATAGATGCCAATTAACTCAAAAGTCAAGCTCTAGTGGTAAAAAATTCACAAAAATTCTATATTATGAAGTTAAAAGAGCAAAAAGTTTGGAAGAAAATGATGTATGGATTATATGAATATCCCTTTTAGTCACTGAGAAAACTACCTAAAATCAGCAAAAATGCACAGGATGTATAGGGCCTGCCCGGCGCTCCTGAGAAGTTTCCCACTGGCTCTGATCATGCTCAGAATGAGCAGTTACATTTTCAGAAATATTTGTTGCTATTGTATAGCAGAATGCACGGGTGAATACCTATACTGATTTTCAACTTTGCATTCTGCTGTTAAGCTCTATGTGCCACATATAGCTACAAATTATGGCTGAACTTTCTTAATATAGATTTACCAGCGCAAAAAAAGACGGCACATATTTTAATCATGAACCAACTCGCCCAAGCAGCAGCTTTAGTGAAATTTTTTAAGCACTGTTTATTGATCACAGAATGTTTTTTTTCACTATGCTGAGGTGGGAGGGGGGGGGGGTTGAGGATCCTGTAAAAAAACTGAAAGAGCTTGACCTGAACTAAGAAACATCATGTGAATATACACTACACTTATTCGTAGCCAGGCGGTGGCACACCGGGCCCGTGCCTCTCCCCTCCTTCCCCCCAAACTTTTTTCTCCATGAAATACTTAGCGCAAAATTACCATTTGCCTGCCCAGACCTCTGGTTCAGATCAAAAAGGGCCCCCTCCCCCTAAAAAGTTCTGTGTATGCCCTTGGTTTAGATGAATGAATTTCCAAACCCTGTTTAACATAAGCATCAGTGAGATTAGATAGATATATGGGGTTTAATGTCCTAAAACCACATATGGTTATGAGAAACGCTGTAGTGGAGGGCTCCGGAAATTTCGACCACCTGGGGTTCTTTAACGAAGCATCAGTGAGATTGATAACTAGGATAAAATTAAGGCCAAACCTTCCATTTTTCTCTTTTCACAACATACTATATGTCCTTGGCACAATTCACAGTATATAGAAATCTCAATTGAGAGTGCATTTTCATGTGCTGGCTCTTGTGAAATAATAGCAGTATATTTTGACTACACTCCGAAGGACAAAAAAAAAGAAAACGCCAGGCTCATAATACTTACAAACAAATTAAATTGAAAATGCAAAGCCACAATCAAGATAATATTCAGCTCTAATAACCGGATATCATCAGAAAATGTGTATGATTCATGCTCACACTTTCACTGATTGAAACGCAGCTTCTGGGCCAACTTCATTATCTTTGTGTGCACACTTGTGCGAGACTTCTGGCCACCTTCGCACCTGCTGCCCTTTTTCGTGTTGGAGCCCTTTAAGGTTATCAAGGTGTGGTTCAAATGAAACATATGAGAAGAGCACAAGGATGGGTACAGACTCGTCAATGGGCTTCATTTAGAACACGTATGGTTACACGCTACAGTCTGCAAATTCCTCATCTATGCATCATAGACTTGCATTAATTCTTGTACAATCTGAGCCAAATACGCTGGCCCAATCATTTTCCTCCTGAAAAAAAAAAAGAAGACCTCAGCAAGCTTAGGAGCCAATTGGTCAAGGCTGCATCTCCGAATTTCATTCTTGCCAGTAATGGCTGTCATAGTTTCTGACAAGTAATCAATGGACTTTCACTGAAGTCAGAGGCAGATAAGACCCTTGTCAGGAATCAACAACTTGTGTTCCCTGCGCCGTTCATATATATATTGGCCTGTTTGATTGATGTAAACATTCCTCCTGGTTTGATAAGCAACTAACAAACTAAAAGGTGTGGCACTTAGTGCAATTTTACACACCCTACTAGTGGTTTGTACGCTCCCAAAATTTTTCCAAGGCTTCCTTTGAAAAAATGTGCAATGGCCTTTTTCAGTCTTCGAATACGCACAATCATAAAATAAGTCTTCACATGCTCGTGGTAAATATGTTCAGAATGTATGATCTGATGTTAAAGTTGGGTTAATATTAAAGCACAGCATTTTGTCTGGTGAGCTAGTTTGTGGGTGAAGGTTACTCTTCTGTGCCGTTCAAGGTAAATGCTAAGACCCCGCATTGCCTCTATGAGGTGTGCAAGATTGCACTAAGTGCCACCCCACTGAGTTCGACGTGCGCTCGTCAAGTAGGATAACGAAGTCACTCAGACATGGAGGAATGTTAACATTGGTCATACAGGTCAATGTATAAATGAATGATGTAGGGAACACCAGCCCTTGATAAAGACCAGACAAGGTTCTCACCTGCCCAACTTAAATGCATACGAATTGTTTACTTTTAGTAAACCATGGCAGACTTTACTGGCAAAGACAAGAATTGAGATGCAGTTGTGACCCAATGGCACTTGAGCTTGCCTAGGCTTTTTTCCTAATGAACAAAAGCAATGATTGTGTCTGTGATACTTCACTCAGACTATCAGAATGAACGCAGGTTCCCTGCATGAGTGTACTGAATAAAACCCAGTTGCAGGTCTGCCCTCATCTTCCACTCTTCTCCTCCGACAACATCTGTTATTTAAGTGTATAAGTATCTACTGCACCTTGTAGCTGGAGTTAGGCTCACACTCATGTTGTAAAATGTCATCAATTTACTTGACCTCCTCGCACAACAATCAACACATAATGATATCGACAAGGGAACTCACCCAGTGCAATGATTGTAGGCGTTGATGGCAACTCGGCAAGCTTTTCAGTGATGCTTGTTCCCTCCTGGATGAGCAAAAATATCCCATGTACACAAAAGCACAAAGAGATATGTACAGTTGCGGCCATTCCAATATATAAATCAGAGATGCGATCCCTGCAATTCCGTTTTCCACCATGGTTCCTGGTCTATTGCAGGCTGTGTGCACCAAGTACAAATTACCTACCTAGGAGCCTTGAAACTTGGAACAATTTTAGAGCAAAGTAGAATGGATAGCGAGCACGCAAAAAAACCTGCTCACATTTTGATTCATTTTTCTCTTTGGATTACAGCAACATCATAGACAACTCTGAATGATTGCAGGTCAATATATCAATGTTAGTGGTGATAGTATTGCTTAAAATTATTTTGCATGTGCGACAGCAAGGGACAAAGTGAGCAACATCTTGCAACAACTCTGGCCTATTCCCATTCTTAGTGCCCTCCTCACTGCGTCGTAATGAGGCACTACAGCCAAAGTGACGAGAAACATTGTTCTGCAGTGCATTGCAAAAAACTAATGCTTTGTGCATGTGGAGCACTCTGATTGCACACAAACACTTTTTTTCCCATTGAGCCTGAAAAAGGCTAGTAAACCAAGTTTGTGCACTGTGGTTCACCATGCGTGCACCATGCCCCAACACAGTTTTTGTTGCATGAAGTCTCACTTTTCACAGCGCTACGTTCCTTCTCATTCACTCTGTGAACTTTATAGTCGGATGCTTGGGGACTTCACTCCCTATCCTAGTGGCTCTGATGAAACAATGGCACCTGCCCGCACTAACTGTTGGCTCAAGGGCAGTGTATTTTTTTTTTCAGAACATTTTTGTGACTACGACACAATGCGGATAACCAAAGTAAGTTCCACAAAAAAATTGAAAATTGCCTTTTTTTTACACTATCTTCAAATGCTGATACTTGTGACAAAGCGCGTGTTCCGGTGTAATTTTAATGAATAATGCTGCTGTACAAAGCCACCAAAATTACCTTAAAATGAAGCACAAAGGCAAAAGATATGCAAAGCTACACTATCCTCCTTTTAACTTGTGTCCAGCAATTCATGAATTAGGTATTTTTGGATGTTTAGCATATTTGTTCTGTCAAAAAATTTTGCTGCAGCGGTCACTAAATTCTCATACGGTAGCATTGCACTTGTTCTTTATGGGAAGAAAATACATCGATTAAGAAGTGTAAAAAAGTTAAGTCTGCTCAAAGTTCAGAAATTGTGAAATTAGAAGAAAACTGATTTCAGCAGTCAAAGTTTAATTTTCCTTTATACAAAAGCAGCTTTTTTCACAAAATTCAACTGAAAAAGCTATTGTTTTGTGCTAAAAACCTGCACAGCATTCAGTCGATCCCAGATATATTGAACTCGAAGGGGATCGCGATATATGTAGTTCAATATATCGATGAGTCGAAACACAAAATATGTGTATTTAAGGCATAAATTAGAGCATCTCAGACCTAAAAACAGTTTTTTGAAATCCTAACAAGCACTTAAAGAATGATTCTCTCACAATATGATAAAGAACAAGGCCTGAACATCTACTTTTGCAAGTTATCGCACTTCATTTCACTTGAAAATAGTCTGTAAACTTTTCTCTCTTTTTGCGTGCCACCAAGTTTCAGTTGTCCTCAATATCACTGGACCCTTCCAAGTAAGCAAATTCAGCTCATTCGGCCACAACAGCGCTGAGTGGCACTGAATGCCAATGTAAGCTCCGTAGAGCGTTGGTGGCGAAAGCAATAATTCCACGGCACCGTCAACATTGGGCATCATCTCGGCATCCATGCAGTCAGAACCAGCGACGTCGTCTTCTGCTCCAATGAAGCCGCTCGCTGTCCGAGATGGTGCCCGAAAACACTAACAAGGCATAGAATTTACTGAGGCATTGTACGCCCTTGACAGCAGTCATGACGCACTCAAAGTCGTCACCTGGCACAAAGCCCGCAAAGAAACAGTTCACGACTGTGCTTTACTTGAGGTCGCTCCTAGCACCAGCCATGATTTTTATCGCTACGAGCGTATCAATGTGTAGCGCCGACTTCCAAATGATGATTTATCAGTAACGAGGCGAGAAGTACACAGGTCCACAAGCCACAAAAGGCGATGCTGCCCACAAACGAGCAAGCTCCCACCGTCAGCATGTTGGTGATAGCGATGTCACTTGTGGCTTTGTCATTTTGTAACCGACAGCTGTTGCTTTGGTGCGGAAAGCTAGAAAAAAGCGTAGCCTCCGAAATGAGCGTTCTAAAACCGGAAGCACCAAAATACCTCATGAAGTTGCACATCTCGAAGGCCACGCTTTTCAGTCCCACATGCCATCATACACGATTGAATGCGAACATCGCAATGAGATCACTAAACTTCCTTAAGTCATTCCACTTCGTTTTGGTGCCCTCGGTCATCACCATGCCCCCACGTTAAAACCTGCAGATCGCACATCAAGCATACCGGTGCACTCACAAGTGCTGTGCAACGAGCTAGATCAGCAAGATGGAGTTTCAATGTTTCACTTTTCAGCACCCCCTTTTAGTCACTTGCACGCGAAAAGGGATCGGAACTTGTCGAATTGTGGCTATAAATGATCATTATTTGTTAGGAAAAATGCAATTTGTGGGCTTTAGCGTGGCTCAGAGTTCAATTTAGCGGATGTTCTGCTGTGCGTGAGTTCGATAGATGTGTACAGCAGTCCCGTATTTTTGCATGGGAAATTCAAGGGGATCTCTCAACTTTTTGATATAGCCAATAATTCGATATATCATAGTTTGATATACCCGGGATCGACTGTATTCTATAAAATCTAGAACCTAAAGCTGTTCTCAACAAACCAATACATCACTTTCTGAAAAGATGTTACTGTCCAGTTTTGTACTAACATAATGCAACAAAGTGAAACTTACTTCAAATACTTGGTAAAGGTAGTTCTTGTCTTCCTTAAAATGCGCGCAGAGGAATGGTAGCACAGCTACCTGGACTGCTTTTTCTCTTTGTCCTTCGTCTCTCACGCGCACCACCAGTTCCATAGTATGTTTCGTCGGCGCCTCCTCCATCATCTGAAATAATGCAGGCGCACAGGCCGCCATCCTCTCCTGGAAGATTTCCTGCAATTATTCCAAAAATCAAAGTAAATAACAGTTACTTGATAATAGATGAATTCATCTGTAGAGATATTAAAGTGAAAACTGATTGAAATGTAGAACTATATTACCACCCTACAATTGAGTGCAACAGCTGTGACACGCCAAAAAAAGAAGACAAAAAACAGACTGGTGGGGAATACCACCCTGAAACTACTGCACCAGCTTACTAGAACATGTTGTTGGCTAGTAGGTTCAGGCTGAAGAAAGGTAGGGACGTAAACCACATAGACAAGAAAAAAAGAAGTGGACGAGATAGAGCATTGATTGCAACAGATTTTGTTTGCAAAATAAAAAAGGCTCCTTTTGTTTTTGTAAACACCAAAGCATATGAGCAGGAAAATGGCGTGCACTCCACGATTATGACATCACTATAAAAAAAAAAAGGGGTTCAGCGGCAAATCGCTGTCACAACCAGACTCCCTTTCACAGTTATCTCCAACATCAGCAGGGGGTGTGCTACTGTGCTCTTGATCTGAACTGGATTCAATTTCAGGTACTTCCGTGCACTGTGTTGCAGTTTTGCCCCGGTGATACCTTGAAACATGTGTTCTGAAGGAACCTGCTGACCTCAGCACACTACCACAACCCACAAAAGGACACATAACAGCATCAATTCCACTCTCCAGATGGGCAGCTATGTGACCAAGAAGCTCCGTGCGAGTAGGCACACTCGCCCCGCATGACAACACAGAGCAGACAAACGCATCATCAGTCTGTTTGCTGCATCGCTTCTTGTGATGTCTGAAGACGTGACTTCTTAGGCTCTGATAGTTTTTAAACAAAGCTCCACAAGGCTCACAAGGGCAAAGGGCACCGCCCAACACACTGCTGTGATAGTGGTAGTGCTCGAAGTAGTCGGTCAATGTTGAAAATGTCTGTGCGCAATGCCGGCAAGTGGGCATTCTTCATTGATGTTATGGCTGCAATGAAGGTAGAGCACTTATTTTGCTAAATTACATTCACTGGCTTGTGCACTTTTTCAGACCGCCCAATTTTATAATAAAAACACTGCTACAATGGTAATAATACCTTACAGTCTACAATAGTAGAATCATTCCAATATCTGGTTAGCATGTCAGGTTATGTTCAATTTCATATGAACATTAGCCAATGCTTTTTAAGCAGTCCTCTATATAAGAGCACAGTGAATATAAATATTCTTGACCTGCTACAAATGTTTAAACTAAGTTGAAGCAGGCGGCGCAAGGAAAAGAAATAATGACGGAGACTGTAACATTAACTGCACAAATTCTACAGAAAACTGCACCCATACTTGCGCAACTTGGGTCTCTTAAAAGGCTATTCCTGAATGTGCAGTCAAAAGTGAGCTTAGCATATGCTCCAACATTACACATGTTCACAACTTAAGTAATGCTATCCATTATATCGCTAATGTTGACAACAGATGTTCATATCTTGCACATATGTGAAAGCAGCTTCAGCCTCTCAAGTGCAGCCAGGTCCAATATTGAATACAATTACTTTAAAATTTTAGCTTGAAACATAATTACTTTAAACAATTACTTAAAGCTTTTTGTGATATATTGACTAATCAAACAGTTGATACCAAGTATGAATTGCACCGTAGCCTGCCAGTAGTACGCGCAAGAGATGGAAATGGGTGGCTTCAAGATAGGGCACCCAAAACTTCGCATATGCGATCGCTTGATTCTGTTGCCATACACCAACTTCTTGGGTACACACAAGGACTCCCATGCTGGATTAGCTGCAGTTAAGCAGTAGTATGGCTAAGTGACGTGCAAATTCGCAATGTTGTCGGGTGTAAGCAATGTGTCGTGCAATTCCAAAGAAATGAACTGCTGAGCACGCAAATCAATAGACACAACAGAACATGCATGCGAAATGCGAGCGCCAATCGTACCTCACGGCTGTCACTCAAATTCCGCCAAGTACGGCAAAATAAGTTTACACACAGCCAAGTGACAGTTGCTGCCCCTGTCGTCTCCTACACCTATTTTTGTAGTAATGGACGTATGACTTGCAAGCGATGCAGGCATGGAAAACACGAGTGCTTTGTCTGCGCTCGATAAGACGACAAAGACACGTACACGCCTGGTGTGTACGTGACAGCAGACTCCTGCTGATCCGGCTTACAAGTGCACCTTATAACAGCCATGTGCATGGGCACCGAGGAGATCACTAATGAGTGCGTGCACAAACAGACCTGTGACATCCTCAAACTACAAAGATGCAACTCAACAGCAGGCTTCACCACAATAATACAATTAAGTGACACTAACAAAGGAAAAATGCCGTTATTGCTGAGTGCAAGCAATGCTTCATATAATTCCGAAGAATTAAACTGTTCACTGTACTGCTTCCTGCATGCGCAACTCAATAAAGGTGCAACACAGCGTGCGAGCACTATGGTCGTACCTCATAGCCGACACTAAAAATCCACAAAATGCACTGAAATATGCCTACGCACAGTAATGTTACCGTTGCTACCCCTACTGTTTTCTGTGCCTAATTTAGTAATAAGGTATGTATGAGCGATGCAAGCATGGCAAACACGTGTTTCATTATTCACCTTATAATAGCGACAGACATGTTACATGCCTAGCTCGTATGAGCTGTGGCATGCGAGTGCACCTTATAACTGTTTATAAGATAGGTAATGATCGATAACGGTGAAATAAATGCCTACCTGATTGTGATGTGTGCCAGGTGATGGACTTCGCAGGAAGGTGAGAGAGCTCTGACAATAGCCGCCTGCCTTGACCACGTAGGGTGCCAGAGACCACTGAGCTGAACAAGTGAAGAGTGCGCCAAAAAACTTGACAAGTGAGGAACCAAACAAATGAACTGCTAGCACTACTTGGTCCTGAGCACGTAAATCAATAACAAGATGCAACACAACCTGCATGCAAAATGCGAGCACCAATCGTACCTCACGGCTGTCACTCAGATTCCGCCAAATATGGCAAAATAAGTTTACACACAGCCAAGTGATAGTTCCTGCCCCTGTCGTCTCCTACACCTATTTTTGTAGTAATGAACGTATGACTTGCAAGCGGTGCAGGCATGGAAAACACGTGTGCTTTGTCTGTTGCACTCAAAGGTGGTGTGGTGTCCATGTCGAACGCGGACAGCATCATGGGCACTTCGGCATTGGGGTCACTAGTAGCCGGCGTTGCGCCCGCGCCAGTGTTGGGTCGGCGCGGGTGCTTTGTTAGGCCTAGCCTTGAACGTACCCCGGGCGCGTCCTCGTTGTGGGGTTTTTTTCGCTTCTGTGCTTTAAGTCCCGAAGATTTTGGTTGCAAAAGAGTCTTAGCAGCTTTACTGACCTTGCGCACAGGAATCTTGGAGGCAGGAAGAGAAGTTCCGGGGCAATCCGGCGTTTTTGTGGGAGCAGATGCAGCCGTGACTGATGTACACGACGCTCGTAGCGCCCTCTTAGGCTACGAAGGGAGGCGCTCAGCTGAAACGGCACCGGCGGGTGGTGCGGCTTTTAATCGAACTCGCGACGCTCCCTTTGGGGCAAACTGACTACTTTAGCGCCTGCCTACAATTTGTTTTTGTATTCTAGCCGACACCACGATGCACCGATGCTATCTTGCACCCATTCTATTGGGCAGTGATGGCCGGACACACCGCAGCAGTCGTGTTATTTTGTGTGACCATCAACGCATTTTTTTTTCTTTTGGCCTGTTGTGGTTGGGAAGAGCTATGGTGGTGCAAAAAATTTATCGGTTATTCAGGAAAAGTGGTGTAAAGGGAAATAGTTCTGAAGAATCGATGTTCTCGTCGCAGGTAGTGAGAACCATTCAACAACCGATGAATTCTTCGGTGACGAAGTGAAGTCGCCGTCGGTGTTCACCGAGTAGACTCATGAATTCATAAAAAGAACAAACGTTTCCCCGAGCCTTCCAAATTTTATTATTGGGCTTGAGCTTGCATGGTAGGCTTGACGGTGCGAAACAGCGTGAAAACAACGAGTTCATACAAAGAAACAGCAAACCGCACCCTTTTAAAATACACTTCATTACTGTGTTTCATTGACTGCGTGTTAATTGGTGTGCCAACTATACAACGCAGCTACGATTATAGGATTGCTCTCACTAAACAAGTCAAGGCTTGCAAGCACGAAAAAAAAAAGGAACGAAAATAGGAGAACATGTACACTGTCTCTTCTTCTGTGTGTCGTGCATTCTCACGATGTGACGAAAAAAAAAACGTAAACTATTATGCACACCATCAAGATTCACATATATGCAGGGATTCTTGGACGGGTATGTTTTTTTTTCACTATCTTTTGTCAATAAAGTCTCATAGACGCAGTACAAGTACCTGTTCGCTTTCAATCTTGCAAGATTGAAAACGAAGTGCAGCGCCTTTCGACGATATATATATATATATATATATATATATATATATATATATATATATATATATATATATATATATATATATATATATATATATATATATATATATATTATATATATATATATATATATATATATATATATATATATATATATATATATATATATATATATATATATATATATATATATCGGAAGCGAAAAAGCACGACGTACGCCGAAACACCTTTACTAATTACAAATGTTTCGGCTGATGGGCCAGCCTTCGTCAGTGTGACCACACTAACGAAGGCTGGCCCACCATATCGTCTCGCTTTATAACTTTTTATGGCAACCCGACTTCGCTACTAATAGTAAATTTAGCTTCCCTTGCGGTGAAGTATCATAATGCTGTAATTATCCTCTTCCTTAATCGGTAAAAACTCTGAAACGTTCTCTTTTTCTTTTTTACCGCTGCTATCCTTCTCCGCCTCTCCGAATATATATATGTATCCATACTGGCACTTTCCAGTGATCCTGCATGCAGCTCTTTTTCTCCATTGTGAGTTAATGAACAGTTTCTCTTCCTCATTCTCTCGTATTTCTTAGTCTATCTTCGAACCCAATGTTGCTCTAAGCTTAATTTCCTCATCAAAGCCTGCCCAGTTATCACACTTTCCGTCTTCGTTTTCTGACTTTCCATGAGCGTACAATGCGAATCTGCGCATTCCTTACACACTGTGGGACGCCTCATCTTAGTCGGCGACTGCAGCGTTGCCGCTGTATGTATACGTTAGCCACCCGCCACGATAGCTCTCTCAAGGCATTGTCCATGGCTATCGCTTAATTTTCTGTTCTAGTTCACTGTATCATTGTCGAACGGGGGGAATGGTCAAAGTTCAGCCAGTATGTCGCCGACAGCTCTCTCAAGGCATTGCCCATGGCTGTCGCTTAACTTTCTGTTCTAGTTCACTGTATCATTGTCGAACGGGGGGAATGGTCAAAGTTCAGCCAGTATGTCGCCGTGCACACAAATCACGGAAGCGTGTTCTTGAAGTACAGAAGACATACGTTTTTCTGGTGTTTTACGGAAGGAGCGAAAGAACGGAAACATCGACTGCTGCTTTACGGCAACTCCTGCTGTTTCCCATAAACCGCAGCACAGTTTGTGCTTTAAACGTCCAGTCTCGCTATTTTTCAGGAAACAGATGTTACTCTGTAGTTTCTACGGTCTGCTCCGACGTTAAAACACGGATATTTTTTACAGTGCAGACAAAGAATTTGTTCATGCGGCCTTATGTATTCGTTTCTTTTGAGTTTCTGGGAGGCTCTGGTTGACGATAACTGGTGCCTCGACGTCGCATGTCTTTCGTGAGGTATTTGGCGTTTTGTTTAAGCTGCATAGATTAATCACTGTGTAGAACTCGTAGAAATAGGCGATAGGCGTGCCTTGGGCATTGAGCAGACGTTCATTCTCGAAATCAGCAGATAGGACATCTGCTAGCTCTATGGCTAAGAGAACAAGACCCCTGGCTACGCGAATTTTTTTATTTGAAAACAATCCTACGTTTTCTCTCTGCTATTCCTTCACGCTCATAAAATTTTTGATTCTCGACAAGCACCATTACACTAATGCGTCACGCTCGATGACATCACCATCAACAACGCGTAGAGCTGTGAGACGTAACTCCTCTGATTCGCCTACAGACATAGCTTGTTTGGTCGAAAATATTACAAGCTCCCTAGAACATTTCGGCAGTCTAATGAAATTCGCAACGTAAGTGAAGCACCTTATTTATAGCTTTGCGGCGCACCTTTCAAGGGCCGTAATAATGTGACCACCTGCCGAACGTATCAGCGATCAGGTTCGTTTTGTCACAACTTTTTCAGCTTCTTTGCCATTTTGTGATTTATTACCGAATAATCAGCGCCGCTGTAAACCAAGGCATTCATATAGTATACGTCTATTTTTAAACGCAAATCTGAAGTAATCTTTTCGTAGCACTTATCTGCTGGAAACATCATGTCAGTTCCCTGAAAACAAAATGGAAGTTCTTCGTACTGCGGTTATCAGCGGCCTCACCTCCACAGGTCACCTGCTTCAGTTTTGTAGGAGTGGGCTTGAAGAATGTTGTCGAGGCGTGAGAGATGCACGTGTGCTGGGTGATCGGGGCCGCGTGGCTGACAGCGATTTTGTCCGATGTTGCCGTAGAGCAAGTGGACGCTGCCGCGTGCACAAGTACTCTTTGATTTCTGCTGGCCGTTCTTCGTTTTGAACTCATAGTGCATACAAGGGCATGTCCCTAAAGCTAGACTGTTGATATGGGCAGAACCTGTACAGGTGACCCGCTTTTCCGCAATGAAAGCACTAAGGCCTACGCTCGTGGTCACGCCAAGCATGACTTTTTCGGGACCTTTGCTCTTCCTAGCAAGCTACGGTACGCTCTGGAGGCAGGTAGGAAGGCGCTAGTACCGTCTGACGTGGTGTGCTTGCATGCTGGTAGCGGGTAAGGAGTTGTCATCGCAACTTCTGTGTTACTGTATACTGCCAGTTGCCTGCGTACCTCGGAGTACGTTGGAATGCGTTGAACAGGCTGTGGCTCACGCTCTCGCATTACCTGCCTTAGTTCGTCCCGCACAACGTCAGCGACCGATAGTGCAGATGTATTCGGAGGTGCTTGCCACTTACTGAGCTTTTGTCCAATTCACTGATCTGATGAGCTCTCACCGGGCTTCACTGCCATCCCGCAGGCCTCCTTAGTAGACGTTGGCAAGTGCACAGCTTACGTCCAGGTTGCATTCCGAGCCCGCTGTTTCAGTGTTCCTTTAATCGCTGTCGCTTCAGAATGAAACTCGAGCACTGTTCGAGGTGGGTTGCGGGCAAGAACAGTAAATAGCTCTTGCTTCACACCACGCGTGAGATGGCGCAGCTGCTTATCTTCGCTCATGTTTGGATCCGAAAGTTTTAATAGGCGGATAACGTCTTTGCTGTACATCGCCACACTCTCATTTGCGAGCTAGTTCCTGGTTTGCAGCGCAGCCACCGCCTTTTCCTTGCGGTCTGTGGTGCGGTATGTAGAGAGCACTTGTCGTCAAAGCTATTGCCACGTAGACAAAGAGGACTCATGGTTCTCAAACCAGGTATTTGCAAAGTCCTCCAAAACAAAGTATACCCGACGTAGCAACTCTTTCTTGTTCCACATATTCATGCTCGCCACTCTCTCGAACAGGTCTAACCAGTCTTCCACGTATTCGAACGAGTCACCATGGAATACTGGTGACTTGTGTGGTTGATTGACGTCCGCTTGCAGTGGTATTACTTGAGTGGTCATAGTGGCAGGGTCCATTCTCTCAGTTCCTCTTGGCATGAAATGAAGAGGACTGAACTCAGGCGAGTCACCTTTAAGACGACGGCTAGCCCTCTGGCACACAGGTGTCATCTGCACAGCATTAACTCGCACGGAGTCGGGGCTACGCTGGCTCGCGTTCATGGGGCTCCGATTCATAGTCTGTACCTCAACCAGAAACGTAGCTACGCTGCAGCACCAGACGAGCCAAACAAATGTATTTATTAAGGGTGATGTGTACCCACGATTCAAAGTGACTCTGTTCGAGAGCTGCGAGTCTGTGGAACACCAAAGATGCGGTCAGCTGTCTTCTTTTTCCTTTTCGCATGAAGTTCGAGCTCGTGGCGCATACGAGCTAAATCCGGTCATAAGCTCGTGCTATAGAGGTCTCTGTGTGTACGTGGCCTGCGGACACGGGGGAAGGCACGCCATTTGAATGAATATATTTGAATGCACTCTTGAGCAATGATCGAACTTATATTCTTTTAATATTGATGCGACTAAAACAAATTTAATACCAAATTGAAATTGTTGCTTTTCAAATCTCTGTTTATGTCACAGGTTATTTATTGCCAGCTTGTATGAGGTACCACCACGTTCACAATTGTAGAAAAGTTTTACATTATACAAAAGAAACCTTTAAACCTCATATACCAGAGATCATCCTTCTGCGCAGCTCTTTTGAACCTCTGCTATTCCAAAAGTATTTGGTCTGTATAAATTACGCGTACTTCTCCGGTATAAACATGAAATAAAACAGAATATACCGATTCTTCAAGAAATAGCAGAACTAGCCCAAAGAGTTTTTATGTACCTTTTGTCGCTAATAGAAAAATGGAAGGTCAAACC
Organism: Rhipicephalus microplus; assembly: GCF_043290135.1. Taxonomy (NCBI): domain Eukaryota; kingdom Metazoa; phylum Arthropoda; class Arachnida; order Ixodida; family Ixodidae; genus Rhipicephalus; species Rhipicephalus microplus. Next base: position 14,310,006 of record NC_134710.1, read on the forward strand.
CTCACGCATGAATTATGGTGCCCAAATGTTAAGAATTACTTTGCTCTCTGTTTTTAATGTTTTAGCACAAAATGGTGTTGACATCTCTGTATGTTGTAGTCATGCGCTTTCAGTGTTTTTCTTATGAAGCTGACATCTGGACTTTAAAATGTGCAGTGGCCTTCATGACGGAATCCGCACACTTGTTTCGTTTCAACTGCTGATGACTCTCTGCATGTAATGAATGATAATCCGTCTGTTTTTGTACATTTTATCGCGCAAAATGTGTTTACTGCGACTGCGACGCTGGATTGCAAGAGGCTGGAAAGCCTGGTCAAGTATTGTCCCGCTCTTTTATTTCTACGTCTCTACTCTAGGAAATAGTAAATAAATGAAATGAAATAACATGAAATATCCGGCTACAACAAGGCTTCTGTCGTATTTGCGCCGGAACTCTGTATGCCGAGGCGGAATACCTCGCCGCAGGTAAAGTGACCGTGAAGTGACTTTAGCAGAGTAGACTGTTGGACTAGTTATCTATGAACACAAAAATTATAAGCAATGATAACTGTTCAATTGACTAATAAGGTGGTTTAGTTTACTTTTGAATGATTTCAGGGCACATGAGCTGAATCAGATGAATCAGTGACATTGCTTTCCTAGTCTTTTAGTGCACACAGCTGATGTTTGCCTCAACCCAGTTTTCTCGTCGCTGATCCTAGGCTTTCTCCTTTTGTAGCATTAGCTACACAGGCCGAGCCAAAGTGGTTTTGCGTGCACGTACAAGAGTCGAAAATTAGTGACTGCGCATCTCAGAGGAGTGAGGTTATAGCCGCGGCAGAATCGTTCTGATCGTACACCATGGCTCGTGCACCTGACCCATGCGGCTATCTTTGGTTGTGACCTTCGCAGCGCTACATACATGTAGCAGGGCGTTTGCCAGTACTGTATAGCCATGGAGAAGAAGAACCAAACGGCTGCTGAGTGACGCAGAAGAGCACAGAATTGACTTCCTTGGATTTTAAAGTAGTTGCCTGAAATTCAGCGGTGGAGAGTGGGAAGAACGAACACAAGGTTAACCATGCTCCGGAGACACCGCAGCAAAGAGATGAATGTCTAGCAAAGCGTCGTCGCCAGAAGGCCGACTCACTGACAGTACGGTCAAGCTTAGCGAAAGCGAGAGGGCCACTTGGGCCTTCGCGATGGACTTCATAAACAATCCGTTTGAATATGTGTGCGACATGTATGACGTGATGAAAGATATGACTCCAGTAATCAGTGCTTTGCGTGATACGTTGAGTTGAGTGGCACCCCCTTAGCTCACGCTACGTGTATCCTGGCACAGCCGAGCCAAACCACTGCAAGAGTTTTTTTTTATTTAAAAAGCACTTTAGATTTTCCCCACAATGCACCTTCTTATGAGGGCTACCTTACACCGGTCAGCGTTGAACGCTCTGCCAGTTTTATGTTTTCTGTGGTTTAAGAGGGTTTTGTCGCATTGTTTTTTCTTCAGGGAGAGCTTCCAAGCCTCCTGTCGAAATACCCTACATGTTCTAAGTATATAATGTTGAACACGATTCTGATTTTTTGTACTTTCCCTCTTTGCGATAACTCATTCGTTGACACTTATCAATTGTTTCCGCTCCTTTCTCATGTCTACGCGAACTGGACATTGTACCATGTTGTGGTCGCTACGTCATTGTTTTCAAGCCCCTCCACATTGTGCACCATGCAAGGGTGGGCACACACTATGAAATCTATTGAATTGTTAGTTGTGCCATCGGGACTCCTCCTCGTAGACTTTTCTTTTTCCCGTTCCCGGTAAAAGCAGTTCATCCCTAAGTTAGTGTGCTTTGCAAACTACCCTCTCCTATCCCTAGAGCCCCTGCCATATTGCCAAGCATATTTATTTGAAAAATGGCCCCGTATCTGCATGTGACACCGCATTTGTCGTCGAAAGACGATAGTCTTGCGTCTGGAGAAAGTAAATAAAACGTTTATTTGATGTTCTGTGCAAGAAAAACGATGAATGGCATTCTGGAGGCGTTGTGTTACAGTGCCTCGAGCGTGCAGCGGAGGCGAACGAGCGCATCAAGTCACGTCACACGTGAGACATGAGCGCTATCTGGCAGATATCCTGCAAAATGGGGCGTGTGCCGTGCGCGCCCGTCTTTGAGGTGATAAGGAGTAGAATGCAAGGTGACCGGTAGGTGCCACCACCGTGTCGCCTTAGCAAAGCATTCTAAACACTTGCCGCCTCATGCAAGCGTTACATCGCCAGTGAAGCGTTATGAAGGCAACGATCCTTAAAATTACTTATGAATGCATTTTCTAGTAAAAATACACATACATAGTAAGGCAGTGTTGTTATAGTGCCTCAGTTATGCGCAATAATGGCTTTTATTTGACAATCGCACAAGTATGAACGCCAAACCTTCAGCAATATTGGTGGGTGCTGCGGATGAGGTCGGTCATTTGCAGTATCGTTTAGTGACTTTGGTGCCGTTTAGGGTGCCGTTAAAAGTGGACAAACACAAATGTACTGACAGACAGACAGAAAGACCAAAATTTTTGTGTGGAAAGTCCCCAAGAAAGACTATCGTCTTTAAAAACTAAAATCGTATTTTTGCATTTGGTCAAGGGCACCCGTACGCCAGGCCGGAACACAAATGCTGTGCTATAAGAGAGATAAATAAGCTATCGCCGTATTCGTCCACTGGCCTCTGTGTCAGCGAGATGTATGTTCCAGTTTGCTTTCGAGAAAACACTTGCCCAATAAACATTAGTCCATGCCATAGCCGTCTTATTCTACCCTTCTGCCAGGCCGTGCCGGCCATCTCACCGTCATATGCATGAGATTACTGAAACATCTCTTCAGTGGGCGCACAAAGAGGACGAGGTTGAGGCGGGACTGGCTCGCAAGCAGCTGGTTGCCCAGTTTTTGGCTCTGAGATGTACCTATTCTTATGATTCTTCATAATGTAAATAAATGCGTTCCACGGTAGCAATTGTTATGGATGGGGCTGGGCAAGCCAGCTAAGGCCAAGCAAGACCGGAGGGCAACCGTCTATTAAGGACGGAACCACAACAGTACGAGCCTCGCCGCAGCCATGAATAGTTCACTCGCCAACATTACTTCTAGAAATGAGCTCGGACGGAAACATCCAACAGCCCTCCACGAGATCATAATTTTACCACTGCCGAGAGCGACGCACATTCACAGGGAAATTTAGCGATGACATTAAAGAATGGCAAAGTTACTATTAACGAGTGAGCCGAGCCAATGGCTAGAGTTTCACTAGCTAGCTGTCTCTCGTGGGTCTATTTCTTAATTAGACTGCGTTGATATGTTTCGAGAAGCATGAAGACACCTTGACAACCTGGCACCAATTCCCGGAGGAGATCGAACAATGCTTTGGCGACCCCGCAACGAAAAAAAAAAACGCGCAGACCGAATGTTGTCGCAGAGAGCCCAAGCTTATGGTGAGAGTTGCAGAACGTACGTAGAAGCATTCCACACCACACATTGTATGGTGTAACACTGTGGTGAAATAAACTACAAACTTCAACTTCAAGAGAGGCACTAAAATTCTGCGAATCTGTCGATGCCAGCATGACAAAATAGAACAACATAGGCTACACTTTCACAGAAATTACGGAAGATGTTCATCACTTCCTTATCGGAAAGGAGAGTCGAGGCTGTGGCTGATGTGATCAATCACTGCCAAACCTTTGAAGCCCCGAAGACTCGCCGCCTCCCTTGAAAATTCGGACGCAAGGAGTGCGCTTTCCAGACGATGCTTTCTGACACACAAATAACTGGCAGGCAAAGATACGGACGACTGGACAGATATTGAAAGCGTATCGAATAAAAAACAACTAGAAGATGACAAGTGCGTCCGCCAGGCGTATGTAATTTTAAAAGATTTCGAATTAGCTTTTTTATACGTCACGCGATTCAATGCATGTCTTCCTTTGCTTCTGATTGTTTTTCATTTGGGGGGGGGGGGGCTTAACACGTGTTTTTCTTTTTCGGTTGAATGCAATGAATTATGGGAGTGCTTTTTTCGTTACTTCACGATGTTGTTATAGTAGAGTTGATTTGTAGTGACGTACACACATGTTGTGCCGTAAACGAACACTTTTATATAAAGTGTTCGTTTATCAATAAAAAGTTTCAGTTGCTAGCAAGCACTCGTCCTGTGTCCTCTTTGAGTGTCCGTACATATATCGGCACTTGTTTGATGATGAACTTGTATATCTTGTTTAGTTTAGCTATTGTACATTCTATTTTACACCTTATAGCTCTTCTAAAAGCGTTACCATTCTCGCCCTGCTAGATAACCTTTTAGCTTTAAAGAATGCCGAATTAATAATTTCATATGAACAACTCTGCACAGAGAGATTTACATCCCCCTTCGCTGCGTCACATCTCTGACTACAGCCAGGTTAAGCAGCTGTGGAACAGCTTGAAACAGAGGGGCTAAAGTTAGCCGGTCTATCCATGTCTGTGATACCAGCAAAGTACTGCATCAGAGAGACCAACCCTCGTCCGGTAAGGGAATGCATTACTAGCCGTGGTTACCAGTATGAGGCTGCACACGTGGTCACTCTAGGCAATTTGATTCACACCAGCATATTTTTTGAACCACAGGTAAATTTAGCGGCACCAAGATCCACGAAACGGCTCTCTTGCGTTAGACCATTGCGCCATCTCTGGATTTTATTTGAATACCAGCCTGCCTCAAGGTTGTCTTCATTGTTGGCACTTTTCTCGTACAACATCGAAAAAAATATTGATGTTTTTAGGGGAGCAATAAATAAATCAGTCATTGATCTATCGATTGCTTGATCAATTGGTCAATTTTTTACGTGACGTGCAGCTGCAGAAAAACACGCACACCGGGCGCTCAGGGGTCTGAGATGGTCCTATCCACATGAAAAAACTAAGAATAATGTACCTTAGAGTTTAAGATAAGCGTATGATCATGTTTCAATGTCTTGACAGAAACCTCTGACGAAATCACATGAAACTGCTTTCTGTGGGATCGGAATATAACATGCAGACCAAGGGCTCAACTCACTTCACTTACCTCTGCAGAGCTGGCCGCTTCAGTTACGCTGAAATATTTAAAACAGAATTGTGCGTAAAGGTATTTGCTGGCATCGTACGCTTATGTTTTTCTGCAAAAATAGGTGTTTGCGAAAAGAAAATTGCGTAAAAGGATGCTGTCAGTTATATGAACTCAGTTTATAGCCGCTTTATTTTAATATATGTACTCACTCGAGCAGGAAATAATATTTCCGTGTTCATTAGGTGGTTGCCTTATTGCCAGCAATGAACATGGTGGTCCTGGTTCATCAGAGTACAATATCTGACGTTCTTCTCGGCTTCGATGTTCATATCTAATCTTAATGGACGCCAATTTGACATATGTCGCTAAGACGGTGCAGTAATCTTCGAACACTTTTCCTGAACTGTCAGTATTTACAAAGTCAAACTTCTTGGTTTGCCTGCTTTTGAGTTTGTATAACAAATACCGATGATTTAAACGTCTGCAATCATGCCAGACCTAACACGTGTTCTGACAACCTACATCAGCGAAAATTGCGCCTGGCAACGGCAACCGCAGGGACTGTACAAGTATTGATTTAAGCTGGAGTGATGTTGCTGCTCACGGCGAGGGCTACCTAACCCCTGTGTCAACACGTTGAAATGAAGTTCTTCTGGGCATTCACTTTGCCGATATTCATTATTTTATTGTAACTAAAGAATTTACTCAAATATCAAACTCTACTGATTTATAGAATACGTTTCATGATGGGGGCAATATTAATAAGGCTGTTCAGAATCGATGAATTGACAGAAGAAATTCATATCCTGTTAAGAGAACAGTAACCAACAAAAATATTAATTTAGTCAAGAACGTTATTCATGCCGTTCGAATAGAGGTGGTGTCCCCACATGGGTACCTCCGCTTTGTGTAACCTAAGCTAATAATAACGTGCTTCTCACATGCAAGAAAGAGTTAGCTAGGCCAGCTGTCTGGCGCTACTGATTCTTGATATAGACTATCAACGATGTTTCACCGATGTTTCACATTAAACGCAGGCGGGAGTGTGTGGAGCTTCTGAAAGTCTTATGTAATGACAATGATGTGAAATAGCTGTGAACTGTGTGAGCAATGGGGCAAGTCATATGATACGCTGTGGGAGGCTAGCTCAGTGAAAACGAAGTTGTGACGCGAAGTAACCTGCGTCGAACCTGCAAACGTTGTTTCAAGAGAAACTACGTGACAGGCGCAGGTACGTTTATTGCCTGACACAATATGTCTAGCTTATACTCGAACGTATACCACAATGCAACCTACAGCGCCTTTTCCACGACAAATTAAAATGGGGAACTAGGCGAGTTGTCAGCAGCCTACATTGCAACCTGGGCCACGCAACACAGCACCTGGACTAAAGAAGATCGTGAGGTCACACAAGGATCAAAACAGCGAAACTAAACAATTTTGAAGACTAACCTTGGTTGTTTACATGTCACTGCTTGACTTCATAGAGATAAAACTGGGCTGTTTCTGTATAGTTTCGCCACTCAGAAAGCTTCGAGCGAAGCCATCGACAGTCACAGACACGACACGGATGTCGAAACTCTAGAGACAAACTCACGCTGAAACCAAGCGTTCGCATTTGTCATAGATCAACAGGCATGTCTTCGTTGGCGTAGACGTTCCATCGTTTCGGGGTCGTCTCGCCGATGACGGTGTCCTTCGCGTTTCCTAGTATCGTATCCGCAAATTATATGGGGTACGGCCCTTCCATGGAAGTGCATACTTGTCGTTCGATTTTTGATTCTCGTAGTAAAACACCCTATTCAATCGTGCCATATATAACTAACTATGGGATATTTGGCGTCTAGCTGCGGACATCCTCACTAGACGTCTATATCGGCACTGCTTCTCGGGCTCTCGGCTCGTCGCTGCTGCTCGCGCCATCCGCACGTTCATGCATTCAGTCGTCCTTAGTGCCGTCTAAGGCAGTGAAAATACTGAAGAGCTTACGACTGTTTACAATAGTGCACATCGCACACCACGCGTTTCAAATCCAAGAGCAGACTAATTGAAGTGACGCCATTCTTTATACGCGACGACGGTCTTGTTCACTCGCGATATTTATTTTCTGGAAATTCAGACTGCCAAGTTGAGGGAGCGGCCCTTACACTAGTGCGACTCTTAGTCAAGCGCATACGGTAATATTCGGTTCTACTTGTGAACCAGTGATGAGCAGTGGGTCTGCGTAATTTCTGGGGTACATACCCACTTATGATGATGATGGTTTTCCGATAGGCTCTGCAGGCAAACTACGGTAGCCTTAACAGCTTTGATGCTAAACAAACGAACACTGCACAGTGACAGGTCGCGCTGCCAGCATCGCAAAATATTTTCTAAAATAAAAGTTCAATAGTACAGCACTTTTTCATCGTCAAAGTAGAATCTGGGTAGAACGCCCACCCGAGGTGAAATAACTAGCCATTGCGCTCAGTACGCGAGAAACACATGGTGGCGTTAGGGGCGAATAAGCGACTCTTCCAAGTGAGCAAACGCTTCTTCACCTAACGTATCTTCATTACTCTCAGCAAAAAATTAACATGGTTTGTGCAACATAAGTTTCCCCATTTGTGAATGCCAACAATTCCCACAATAAACTAGCGGAACGTACTTGCTCCAGTTCGCTAGATGTGATATAAAAGAGGTGTACTTACTTGGTGTCTCCTTCATAAACGAGAAAGCGAGAAAACATCGTCGGCAAAGGAGGTCTCACCTTTATGGCATCAAACGTTACTGATGATTTCATAGCACTGGTTTGTGGCCACGTCTGTTCCGTTCTAAGGGGCTTTTGATTGTTTCTTCAGAGGGGCGGGCTATATTTCCAATCAGGGTCTAAATATGAATGAAAGCTTTCGCTGCATCTTAAAAGACTTCTATGCGTGAGTTTAACGTGGCCCTGCAAGGCCGAGCATGATTAGAGAACGCGGTGAATCGTTAGTAGAGGCTCCCAAAAACTCGCGAGTCATGTTTTATGGCGCAGTACGCAACCTGGAATTCACAATAAACTATCAAAGTCAGCTAGAAATAACTTTATATTCTCTCGACAAATGATGAAGGAAGCTCCATAGAAAGAGAAATAAATAAATGGAAGAGACAGAGAGGTTAACCTAGAAGAAGTGGTTCGCTACCCTGTACAGTGATGATGGCACTCGTAGAAGGGGCACATTATACAGGGGCACTCGTAGAAGGCCTTCTCTCAGCCTTAAGCTTACTTGAATAAGGCGTGTTTGGCCATTACGAGGATCGCCGCAAGAGTACACGACTTGTCTACGCGTGCGCACGTGATCACACTATCACCCGAAAAAAAAAAGTGCTCAAGGTCAAGGGGCACGCGTGGCGTATTTTCTTTTTTCATGCCATCTCTCTCTGCTCAGCTACCAGCGATTGCAGCGTGCGAGAAATCTTGTAACTCTGCTCATTCTGGACGAATTCATAATATTTTTGCGGCGTTCAACTCGTGAGGCAAAAAGATGTTTCAGTGATTTCATTCTATGCTTACTTGAAAAAGTATTTCAGGGCATTTTTCAACTCAAGAACGAAGGCTCGTTAAAAATAGCTTCAAGTTTGATGTCTGTTAGGCCAGTGGGTTAAACTTATGATTGGGCATATGTTTCTGATATTGGCTAACGTTTTAGCTGAATGAATACAGGACGAAAAGAGAACAAACGCAGCAGCGGTCCCTTCAAACGTTTGGTTTCACGTTTGCGCTGAGTTCGTATGCATTCTCTTCTGCGTTTTTCAGTGCGCTTCGGAGTTCTACGAATAATGAAAAGAAAAAATAACGAGCGGATGCCCTGTGTGAAAAACGCAATCATGAGGATGCATTACAGTAAAGCCTTCCATGCCGCATGAAACAAAAAATTTGATTGTTTGCTACGTCTGTCTAGCAGCGTCGGGGACATGGTGATACAAGAAGTCATCATCACGCGATTACGACACTATATGACGTCATCAATCGCCAGCTCCTGATTTAATCGTGGCATATGGCCACACGACGCCGGTGTACCGATATACATTGGTCAGTGAGCAAACCCGGAGAGTGTGAGACGTTAAGAGAGAAAAATGAAGATGTAGCCAAGCAGCTGCACCTGAGGTCACGGCTTGTGTTCCTTGCTTCCTTTATACACCGACTAAGAGGTGTGTCTTTTTTCTTTCGGGTAATTTAGGGCAAATGACCCTGCGAGTTTTTATGTGCTGTTGCTGAAATGGCAGCAGCGAAGAGTAGAGATTCTTGCACTGGTAATGGGCAGACAAGCACGTGAAGATACCAGCTACATATTGCATTGTATCAGGAGGAATATTCATGATATGCGAACCAAGAGCGCAGCCCGACATCACGAAATTGAAACAACTGGAACTTTACACTGGGACAAGAAAAAACGTCACTGACAAGAGCGAAGAAACAGGGCTTGGCCGCGCCATTTCGTTTTGTCACCGTAAAATTCCCGCTGTTTACGACTAGCCCAAAACCTAAATGTGTGCGTTGCGTGGATATATACACATCTGCCAAATTTGAAACATTAAAGAAGCACTGACATTAAGTTTACCCATACCAAGATTTTTGCGTCAGCGAGTAGCTATAGACCCCGTAGCAGCGCTTCACGATCTAAAACGCAACTGAGGAATGAATAACTATCAATTTTATTTATTTATATCACTGGTATCTAGCACTATTCAAAACGGCTGGCAATCCCGCAATTTTTAGTGCTGGGAGCCCCAGCAGTGGCGCTACCTCGCAGTCACCTCCAGATCATGCCACAGCTGACCACTTCTCCAAGAAAAGAGTTTCGTGACCCAGCAAACCATCAATATTTAGAGGATTTTTACAAATGGTCTGAATATCCAATGTTCTTGTGAATATTCAGTGGATATTGAGTAAACATCTCTATTTAAATAATAAAAGTAGATATTCATAAATTATTTGTGAACATTGTTCTACTAACATATATTCCTAAAGGAGTTCAACCAGAAGGTCACAGAAGCGAATCCCGGCCGCGGTGGCAGCATTTTTGATCGAGGCAGAAATGCATTAGACTCGCGGACTTTGATTTAGGTCCATCTTAAAGAACCCCAGGTAGTCAAAATTTCCGGAGTTTTTCACTACGGCGTCGTTTTGGGATGGTAAACCCCACAATTGTTAGCATCAAAATGCCAGAGATATTTTATGTATAAAAATAACAGTAATGCGTAGCTTTTTTTATGTGTATTCAGGAATGCGATGATTTCTTTTCAGGTAGACATTTTTGTTAAAATAACCTGATCTGTGCACAGACTAGTTTGCTTACGCATGCGTGCTTTTGTATTCACCCACATTTCAGCCACTGCAACATTGTAGCATTGCATGCAAGTTGTGCAATCAAATTTCAGATTAGCAGCTGGAATGAACGTTATGATTGTATGAATGTATTCCTAAAAATTAATTTCATATAGAGACTGAATACACGAACATTTTTTACAATATACATCTTACACCACAACCAGAATATGCTGTAAAACTTGATCGTTGTGAGAAGTCATTCGTAAAACGCAGCCTACACCACACCAGGTCACTGATATCTCGAGTAGAAAATAAGAAAAACGACTCTGCTGCACTGAGCTGAACGCGCTTGGGTCACTCACAGAATGTGATGGCTCTTTCGGGGCTCGATAAATACACCACAGCCAGTGCTACCCCCTCTTTCAAACAACTACAGGGATTACTTCATATTACCGCGCTCACAACTATATGGCCGTGCTGCCCCACCCGCACGTCAGCCATGTTGTGTATTGCATCGTCTAGGCCTCTAGCCGGCTCTAGCCGCATCAACCGAACATGCTTTCTTGGCTAATGGCACAATTATACAATTTGTCACACAGTGCATTTTATATTACCTTACAAAAACGTAACTGTTTTATAACACAGAATACGCTATGAGAGCACTGTTAAATGTGTGAAGGTCTTCATATAAACCATGTGTAAATATTTTTTTTGAGCTGCCGTGGCGACTCGCCGTTGGCTCACTAAAAGCTGAACGCAGCCGAGACAAGCTCCAGTCAACACTATCCGCTGGTGGGCTGCGCAACCTGCAGGTGCATTGTGCGTGGCGTGCTTAAATATCGTCGTTGGATTTATCCTGCTGCTGAAGCTGTAAAAGGTTGGTACTCTGTTCTTTTCGCCTTTGAAATTTTCACCCCCCTCCCCCCAAAAAAAACGAATCCAGCATAAGACACGCAGTCTAGCATTGTAGCTGTAATGTGTTCGTGATTCATCTCAGTGCATGTCTACAAAGGGCCCTCCTGCTTTTATCGTTTCTTGGTTTGATCATTATAAGCTCATGGCCTTGCCCTTTGATCCGGTTGATCATGGGTGAAAAAGCACTAATGTGACAAACAAATAAAAAAACCAATTTCTTTGTTGTATCGCAGGCCGGTTTTTCCTGTACACTTTCAACTTGCGAGGGTTAGGCGGGACTTTCTCCAAGGAAATATAGATGATTGTGGTTTTAATCAGAAAATACTATACGCAGCTACATAGACTAATCGGTAAAGCATTGCATCAGTAACTCGTAAAATTGTTTGACCACCATGCTTATTTGTAGATGTCATTTGTGGTCGTCGCCTCCTTTGACGCGAAGGAAGCTGAAAGTGTACAGGCGTCGTGGTTTGACGACGGTACATGCTGCTGGCCTTGCGCCGAACCTGATAGAAATGTCCAGCTGGAGAAAGCTCTGACTAAGCCTTCGGCAGCGCGGACAATATGTCCGGCCAAAGTTAAAGCAAGGGGCGGGAGCGGCCTAGTTGGTATTCTTGTCTAAAACAGCCGAAGCGCTAAAAGTTAACAATGGTATAAGGAAACAACGAGTAACAGCGGTAAATTCCAAATATAATTTCATTGCAAAGCAGCAAGAATGTATACCTGTCACATGACAACACAATCAAATCAGTTAATGCACAAAGAGAAGAAAAATACTAAGCAGCAGTGAAATTACAAGGAAAAATCTTGTGAAGGTGAGTTCAAGTAATCTAGTTATTTTTTTCTGTTGGTGCGACGGATGGCTTGCTGATACAGCTTCGAGTTGCTATCGCCGCCGCCTCAATGATGAGCCTTGCACTCTCGTTGTTGGAGTGAGTAGCCAATACAGTTGTTTTATCACTCACTGGCTTGCACTTGCATTCTGCGCAATGAGTCGCGAGGAAACCATCAGATCCATTTTTTTACTTGCTGAATATGTTCAGGTAATCGCACATTGAGGCATCTTCCCGACTGTCCGACGTAACTTAGACCGCATGTGCAAGATACTTCGTATAATGCCTTCTTCACACAATAAACAAACTTATTCTGGCGCTAAATTTCACACTCTTTAGGAGGCCTTCTTACAGGATTATTTCTTGCGCGTAACTGCGACAACTTGTTCGGCGCAGAAAATATCACTAAGATCCCCGCCCTCTGATAAATATTCCTTCAATTGTATAATATTTCATGCAAGTACAGGATCACAGCCACCTTCTTACTCATGGATGCCTGATAAACAGCGCACGTGACACCAACTTTCAAGTTTTTTCGCAGTTTTCTTGATACAAATACCAGCAAGTGGCTAGGATATCCAGCTGCCTTCATACGGGCTATCTGCCCTCTTAAACTTTCTTTAATTGAATGATGGCATGACTTCGTGAGTGCGTTGTAAAAACAAGCACGAACAACGCCATGCTTGACCAGCTTGCCATATTTCGAGGCGAAAGGCAACAAAGGTTTTTTTTTTTTCTTTTTTTAGAATGAGGCTCGTAGCTCCAACATATATGACTACTTGAAAACGAAAGCCTCAGGTCCAAGAACCTCAGGGATCCACTTTCGGGTATCTTGTGCGACATAGTGGGTGGCGTTAGGCAATAATTTAACAGCGTCAAAAGCCTCTTAGAGGAACTGTTTCTCAGGCAGCCTTGAGTAATAAGGTGGTTGTGATCCCATACATGCATGGAATTTCACACAACTTAAACAAATTGGTCAGAGGGCGGGTGTCTCGGTGGTATTTTCTGTGACTTGTTAGCGATGATATCTGTCTATACGCTGTTCCACTTTTGAAATCTTGTGGTCATGTTAATGTGTAGCACATACGTAATATGAAAAGACACCCTCATTGCACTTTATTTGTGCTTCGAACGAGACGATTCCCCGACATGCTGACCGACAAGTGCACGTTTAATCATGCTCTCTTCTTTCGCCGTTCTTCTAAATGTGGTTTTTATCTTGATAATTTTACGAAATCACTCAAACCGGTGCGACAAACTTCAGACGCGATGAGCCAGTGCGTTTCTGCGCTGAACACTCAAATTGTACACGTCTTCGCTACTAGAGTATCGTCACTCAGGATGGTATTTGTGGAATGTATCACACCGAACACGTAGCGCCAGGGTCAATGTCGCAGGGCAGTCTATTTTTCGTTTTTTTTTCTTTTTAGCTATTTTACGCTGCTTGACACCGAATTAAAATAAATTCCACGCGACAGATGCCGTTCAAATTTGGCTAAGAAACCCTATGCATACCAAGCAATCGAATGATGGGCACATTTCGATCTTGAAATTCGACGTCAGTGCTCCTTTAAGGAGCTTACGAACCCCCAGTCAACCATCCTCCACCCCAGCAGAGCCAATGCTGCAAACGCGAGCCATTAGCTGCTGTTTGCTGATCCTTACTGATGTTAGCGCTGAAGTCCCGAACTCTGCTGCTCGCATTTTAACCGCACTGTATGCAGAGTTTACCGTTCACCATACGTACTGGTAAGATGATTGTTTTTCTCCTGTACGACTTCACGTGCGACGCATGTGAGGGTAGGCTATCGCGGCGGCCTGCACACTCGCAAACAACGAAACAGCAGCATTTGCACCATGCAGCACATTCTACCACTAATCTGACATTCAAATGATCATTTTTTTCGTTTGATGAACTACCCGTAAGAGCTCTAGACAAAGCGAAAAGCGATGCATACGCATAGAGTGAGTGCGGCTGTGTTGTTGGGTGTTGCGACTTTAAGTGAGGATTTTTTTAACACGAAAGTGTTTCATGCCGGGGCCTACCATGGCTGCGCTAACATATTTTGGTCATAAATGTGACGTTGAAAGCATACACAAACAAACGGCATAGAAAAAAATTACACCGTCTTTCGCTAAATGGAACGATGGGTCGATGCTAAGCCTCGGGCGCTGACACTTACACTAGAGACGGCGTGTGTGCTGGCGCTCATCGCGTCGTTGCGCAGGAGAAAAACCTTGGCAGGCGCAAAGCACGCAGTGATGGACCAGTGTTTGCTACTGGAATATACCAATCGCTGCTAATTGGCCATATGAGGCAGAAAACTTCGTTTGGTCACAGATACCCACAGTCCACACTTAGTTGACGCGCACGCTGCCAATTCTATTGTTCAACAAAACGCAGGAGAAATTTTTCACCATGACTACCTTGGAGGTGAAGTTACAGTGCCTATATATACGGCGTGGCCCATGAACAGTTGCGCAGCACGAGCAGTCGTATTTTTTTTCAACCAAGAAACTCGCATACCGGCGAGGCTGGAGGGCGTACCAGGACTGAAACACACATTCTATGTGGATGATATTACTATAGGGGTAACTAGGGTAAGTGGTGCGCTTCTGGAAGAAACACTACAATAGGCAGTGAATATTGTCGAAGAGTTGCCAGGGGAGGTGCGACTTTCATGCTCTAAGCCAAAGTCCAAGCTTTTTGTGGATCGGGACAAACCCAGAGGGCTACATGCGAGACACTACATTCCGCCACCACCATTGGACGTAAAAGTGGGCGGTTGGCCGGCCACTGAAGCTCAAACAATTGCCATTCTGGACCTATATTGGCAAACTAAGAGAAACTATCGGGTGGCCCCGTCGGATGGTAGCACGATGAGCGCTACCACCCGGCTATTCTAGAGAATCGCTAACCGTAGGAGCGGGGTTAAAGAAAAGAATCTCTGTAAGCTATTACAGGCGTTTGTGCTCGGCAGGATTACTTACGCGACACCTTATATGAATTTGGATACTGCAGAAAAAGGCAAGGTCGAGGCTATGATCCGGCAAGCTTACAAGGCCGCCCTTAGGCTGCCCAACAATGCGTCTACAGAAAGGTTGTTGAAACTAGGGTTGCATGACACCTTGGATGAAATAAGAGAGGCGCACTTGGTTATCCAGCAAGCTAGGTTTTCCACAACCAAAGCAGGCAGGATCATGTTAGAAATGATTCAAATTGGGGCTGAGGCTGCCACTGGGAGCAAAAAAACTCAGGTGCGACGAGAATTACACAGAGCCATGTACATAAAACTTTTGCCCGAAATTATGCATCTGATTTACCATAAGCAACGCAGGCAGGCAAGAGCCAGAGCTTTACATGTTGAATACGGTGAATACAAAGTGGCAGTCTATACATATGTCGAGAGATATAAAAACAAAGACGCTTTTGTAGTTGTGATGGTGGAGAGGAGAGGGGGATGCTTGGTCACCTCTGGATCGGTAAAAACATCCTCTTACGAAACCGCAGAGAAAGCAGCAATAGCGCTAGCTATAACCAATACTAAGAAGGACTTGATTGTCAGTAATTTGAAGACAGCCATCCGAAATCTGGAATGTTGCGAAATCTGCAACGAAACACTGGAATGTTGCAGAGGGGCAGAATATCAGTAACCACCGTAAGATTGATGCACGGGGCCACGGGACAATAAATTCGAGAAAAAGAAATTGTCTGCCTACGAGCACCTCTGGGAAACCTGGGAACGAGGCGGCTCACCTGAATGCTCCAGGTTTCGTCAGCCGGGCAGTCGAGCCGCCCGTTCCAGGGAAGTCCGCGAGAGATAGTCTAGTTAACGACATCGCAAATCATTATAAACTAGAGCGGAGGATTCATCCGCCCCCACATAAGCGGTTGCCTAAGGCACATAAATTTATTTGGAGAAAATTGCAGATGCTATCTTTTCCCGATTCTTACGTATTGAACAGAGTATACCAGGAGGACATAAAGCCGCAACGGTGCCAGGCAGCGGCAACATATGCTTTGGGAATGTTGCAGGGGAAGTTCTAGTTCCACTTGTAGCAGGGAAAGCAGCTCTGCGAAATCACCGTACAGGTGAGGTAATACCTATTGTGACACTGAAATTGATGCGACCAAACTGCCGCTTCGAAAACGTTCCGGTATGAGCATTTTGACCAATTTTTAATTGACGTCTCTCTGATGGCGATGCATGTGCATCGTTTCACTGCGACGCGTTATACGCGGTGGCCTATCGTAATGCACTGTGTTGTCACACTGTGATTTTAGATAAACACTCCAATATGAAGCGAGTAAATCACGGTTAATTTGCATCGCCATTTTGCACGGTCTGTTTGCAGTCGACTGCGATGCTCACGCCACGAACGTATACTGTTGTCGGTAGAGTAATGATCAGTGAAGTAAAATATCTCTTTTCAAAATGTAGGTCAGTGAAGCGGCGCCAACAACGTTTGATCGAAATTGAGAAATGGGATCCGCGGATAGAGTGTGATCTTGAATAAATGTGGCTGTGCGCCACCATGGAAATGCAACCTGGCATGCGCGTCGGCGCATTACATCGGCGTAGTCCGGAGCGCCACTATAGAAAAACTTCGGGGTACAGCATTTGTAAGCGGCTTGGCCATACAAAACCGGAACTTAATTTCAGACCTAATCGGCGCAAATACGAATACCTTCGCACGACAAGGGAAACAAATTCGGCCTTTTCCTCGTAAGCACAATAATCGCATTTCACGTGGATTATGATTTTAGATAGTTCGCTAGCATATATATACGCAAAACGTTGCAGTTACGTTTATTT
Source organism: Rhipicephalus microplus (assembly GCF_043290135.1). Lineage (NCBI taxonomy): Eukaryota > Metazoa > Arthropoda > Arachnida > Ixodida > Ixodidae > Rhipicephalus > Rhipicephalus microplus. The sequence continues at coordinate 14,326,918 of NC_134710.1, forward strand.
TCTCATAATATCAATTGCTTTCACCGATTAGTGAGCTTGACCCTTTCTGAGAACAATTACAATGTCATGCCTATGGTTCTGAGCATGCCTAAACATCCGGCAAAATAACTGATTACCCTTCGTATAGCTTTCCAGCTTGACAATGATAGCCGCCAACGTCGCGGAGGGTACTTCAGCTGCAGATATGGAGCTGCGGGCACTTGCAAACACTGCGCCGCTGTGGCACTCTACATCACAGGGCATGAATCACCGGCCAGAAAACCTATAGTACTAAATTTCGCGCTGCCCTGCGCGATGTGATTGTGGCAGTCTTCGACACAGAAATATTGCCTGTTTCTGGGGTTTCCGCCGAAACATAGGTCAATGCACTGTCCCAAAATGCAAAAAAATAAGCAGAAACGAAGCCAAACGGCCTTGACCATGGATGGCACAGACTGCGTTGCGCGAGAAAAGAGCCGGCCGAGCCGCCGCCCACCTTCTCATTGATTTGGTGTCGCTACGGCAGGTGGCGCCAGGGTAGCCACTAACTCGACTGTACAGAGCCTATTGCGAGGGGAGATAGAGGGGGGAGCGTAGGAGAGAGAGCAGGAGGGGCGCGCATGCTCTGTAATGGTGGTCACGTCGCACACCGGATTGAGCTCGGCCATAAGACGCTTTGCATCAAAAACGGGAAGAAAGGTTCGGTCGCGGCGCGTCGAACCAGCGACCTCTAGATGCTCAGCGCGCGGCGCTAACCACTAGGCCACGAAGCATGCAACAAGTGTGAAACGGCAAACCATTTATATAACCATATACCTCACGGCGATCGTCAGAACTTCGAAGCATCATTGTGTTTTCATCTTCAGCAGTGAGAAAGGGCGCGAGCTTGTATTGGTAGCGCTCTGTAGGCCACCACCTCATCCCTCCATGCCTCTCTCACATTTCGATGAGCGCCGCCTCCCCGAAGCATGGTTTGTCTTGCGTACGCGCTTACCCTGCGTACGCGATTCAGGAGAGCACGAACGTCGCTCTACTCGTGGCCGCTTTCAAGAAAAAAGTATACTGCCAACACTGGAAGTAAGGAAATTGTGACTGTTCTTCACAGTTGTCCTGTGTATACATGTGCGTTTGTTTCGCACGTCTTTCTGTTAGAACTGCGCGCTTTAAGCGTCGAGTTATGACAGTTCACAGTCCACGCTCAGCCTGTTTCTGCTCATTTCCTGCGTGCTTTATGCAAGTCACCAGATGCTGCGGTTCTTCGCGCTACATAGCATTTTGTCGCTGTGGACTTCACTCATTCGCCCTTGTGGTGAAACAATGCACAATGAACGCTGAACTACCTGGACGAGGACACGCTTCAATTTCGTGTTATACAGATTCTTGAATAGAGGGATCAGCCACATTTTATCACCACCAATAATCGAACTATAGCCAGTAGAATCCTTCTATGTGACTCTTAAATACTTCGCTCTCCCATTTTCGAATTTGTCGCCCTTCATCGCTTATAATTGGTATGGTACTACTCAATTTTCTAATAAATGTCGCTAGATTTGTGTCTGTGTGGCATTTTTAACTTAGCACCATGAATTCAGTCAGCGTCGTCTTTCCAAAGAAAGGCATTCACACAAAAGGGCTGCCGTAAAAACTCCAATTAACCCAAATTAACACTTCAGACAACGTACTTGAAACGAACACTCGGGGTTATGTTCTACACCACAGTAATTTGCCGAGAAAGCAAGCCTTTCGTGATGCAATAATTTTCGACGTTTCTTCTTACCTCGAGGTGTACTCGGTGCCTCGTGCTTTCCGCCAGCTAGAAGATTAGTGAACAAACGCGCACACCAATTAAACTCTGCATTAAGAAATCTACAGAGAACAATGATGATGTACGTATGTACGTGCGTATTTCACTGTAGTATGTAATGGTCAAACATTACAATTTAGTAACGGACTCAGACACGGGAGCGAGCGAAGACAGTGTCGCATGTCTAAATTCCCATAATGTGCATGTTGCGCTTGAAGTTTGTAATCTGTATGCGTGTGTGGTTTTCTAGTTTTGTCTCGTATTCATCAGCGTTAGCTCGTTTTATTCTATTAAGAGATACTTTATTTTTCATCGTTTTGTTTACTTCTTTTGTTGTTAGAGTTTAGCACTTTGATTGTGATATCTTTAATAAATGAAAAGTTACACAGTAACACAGTAATCTAGGTGAAAGCGGCCTATCAAATTCTTATATTTGAGAACAAGTACTACTTTGCAAAGAAATATTTATTTACAAAATGCAGAGGCAAAAGTGTTGCAAGTAGCTCTGTGAACAAACACGTAGGTTTGACAAGTTACATCGATCGCTACCAGTAAGCGAGCCCAGCTAACGAATTCAAAGTGCAATAACTGCTTGGAGGTAGCTTTTCCTAACACTTTTATAATGGTAGGTATATATTAATTCCCTGCACAGGCATACAAGTACGCGCTTGTTAATTTTACGCGGGCATTTGAATAACTTAGCGTGCACTGTAAGTTCACGTAACTGACAAAAGAGGTAGCGCAAGAGATCGTGGCTGTTTCACAATGATGAAGCTTTCAGATGACGAAGTGTGAAGTACCTGCCGATGGAATAGATATTTCCAATACATCTGAAGACCTCCAAAAGGGCAGACTACAGTTACATTGACGCTCAATATGAGTTGAAAAGTGCGGACTGGGGTTAGAGACCACGATTCTGAACATTGACGCCTAGAAACCTTAGTTAAAAAAGTACCGCTAATCAAGAGAGTTTAACTCACCACCTTTGTTCGGCGTAAATGCCTCTGTGCAGTGTTGCACCATTTTGAGTACAGACAGTGGGCTGTAACTCATATAAAGCATGACTGTACATGTCCGCAATATTCAATGAGCTCACTCAAATGCCCAGAAATTTATAATTTACCGCGACCCTGCACCCAAGTGACGCAGGCAAACAACTTAATCTGAAACAGTGCATCATTACTCTTCAGTTGGACCTCCACACATGTGTAATTAGAACCTTGTTATTCGGGAAGGCTAACCTCAATTATGATGCTCAGTTAACTGGAGTTAGCTACACAGTTAGCGCCAGATGCAGTTGGCACAATTTACGTGGGAAAAGCTTTTCTTAGGTTGGTGCAGTGAGGCAGATCACGGGATACTCAGTTCCGCGAACAAGTATGTAAATGAATCACTCGTTTTTTAAGTGCGCTAAAAATACAGTGTACTTTTATTAAGAAGAACTCCTGCCTGCTTGCACCGGCAGTGTCCGAGCGTAGTCCATGAAGTGTTTTGCCAATTTTCAGCATACTCGCAGGCTGCATATTGCAATTATGGGAAAACTCGCCTGGCGGTCTACATGGAAGCCAAGACAATCCACTGCTTGATACGTTTCATATTGTCGTGTTCAGTGAGTGTTTTGATTTGGTGACTGTCGTGTGTCAACGTCTCTGTTGTTGTTCACTCCCAAACCCGAGTTCACTTGCATATGTGAAGACGTTTTGTCCTTCATTGGAGCCACGCTGCTTCGACAGGCAACAGGGGTGCCACCATACGTTAGTTGGCTTCCTTAACTGAGGTGGTGAACCATGGTTAGTGAGATAACTGCAGTAAGGTTTGCTGCCCAACTGTGTGTCAGTGTGGTTTAAAGAAACAGAAGTTTGTCGCAATTGAAGTTAGCGGGTCCGAGTAACTACGGCAAAAGTGTCGCCCTGTCAATAGTTAAAGTGGTAAAAAAAACCCTAATCGACACACATCTGTAGCGGTGCACGTATTCATGGAAACAGGTAAGAAAAGTTCACAAAGCTGTGCTTCTACAAATAGAAATACAGCCTTTATTATAGCCCCTTTGACAATAAATAAATACTTGATCATTGACTTACACAAGCTACACCATTCTCCTTTTTGTATAGGCAGAACACAAATCAAACACGTACAAATAAAAAACAGGAAAAGACACCAAGCATGGTGGGAAACAGGAGTGTCACTGAAAGCTAGCGCTGAATTAATTGGCAGATTGCGCTTGCCACGCGTAATAGGAACGTTAGTGTGACTTCGTGCATCATTGTGACCACGAAGACCGTATATAATATCCTTTATAAAAAAAAAAACTTCTCACCGACAATGTAGATGACCAGGAGGAACGTCAGCAGGAGCGTCGCGGCCACACCTAGCAGAGTGTTGATGTTTATGTTCGATGACTCGTTCACATCTTTCTCTTGCAACCGCTTCCTGCGGGAAAAAGTGGTTGCGGGGGCCAAAAATTGAGGATTCTTAAGCTTCGCCTTCAAGAGTTGAGCGCTATAGCGATATCCTGTCCCTAGTGCCTACTTCATCCAATTAGTGCTGACATCTTGTTGTGTAATGTTACTCTAGAAGTATGCATTGTTTTTAGTAAAATGTATGTAACGAAAGAAGAGAGAACCAAGAGACAACGCCCGAACTCTAGACTGCCTATTTTTTTTTTCTGCCTCGTCTTTCGCCGCTTTGCAGAAGCTTATCGCGTGCCCTCGCCTCGTTGACGCTGTCATTTTTACAGTAATAAAGCTCAGAGTGTCTTGTGTCTATCGCGAAATGTTTTAGAAGTTGCTATGCATCCATTACGTTGCCTTCAGGGAAGACGCGCCGTAACGTCTGTGCCTTTTGCAAGGGGTAGCCGGCTTTGAACCACAAAGTCGTTGTTATAATCCCACGTTCTGACGCCTGATGGCAATGTGTGCTTGTACCACGTAGTATCAATTCGACACTACGTGTTTTATAGTGAAGCAAACGACGCCTGTGTAACAGGACGCGTGTGTTAATGAACAAGGAGTTATCTTTACAGCATTTTTAAGTGGAGGAAGCTACTTTTACTGCATTTCCCAGCATACGGATGGCTGTGTGGTAGAAAAACCGTTAGTTACGCAAGCGGCCTCGGTTCAATTCTCACTTGGACCATGAGTTTATTTAATTATTTGCATCCTTGATTTTTTCGTCCAGGACAACATAGTTTTTAACTCTTAAGCAACGACGTCGACGCCGCTATTTCTGCGAAACGAACTCTTTAACGCTATCACGTTAAAATAGAACCACGAACGTTGATCGGTTTCTTTCTTGGTTGATGTAGCATTCCTGACCTGTGTAACTATTACCGTTATGATTATCTAATGGTACTTGGCGTTTATGCTTCCTGCTATACGAAACTATTAATTATTTTCCCCCATCTAGAAGCTAGAAAAAGTGGATATGACTTCACAGATGAGGACACCGGCATCAGTGCACCTATTAGGCCCACTACCCACCTCTATTACAAAAATGCGAGCATAGCCAAAGGCACAGGCACCTGTTGTACACCGCAGCAACAGTTTGCTTCAAAGGGACAACGTCCAGACCACATATTTCATGCACTATTCATACATTGAATTGAGTGCAAAACCTTGCTGTTTCATAACCTCATATCACACTACGAGTACAAGTGTGCTGAAAGTGTAGTAGTTAAACATCAGCACGCACTTTTTTTGCTGCAGTAACTCGGTAGCGCTGTATCCAAGTGGTGTTTTCATTGTAGAGCACCAGATGACGCCCCAATAGCCTTCGTGATACAATATTTCACCAGCATTTCACTACTTCACGAGATTAACCTTAGGCTCAAGCATTGCTCGAGATGACATGCGGCTAGTCACTTCATCTTTCGGCGTCTATTGCGCACTTTTGCGGACAGGCACAATGTGCACCAAGTGTGATATTTTCATAGGATCTGTATAAAAAGCTCAAAAACACCTCCTCCCACCTTTCCCGCGTACATCTCTGAACCTGTGAGTATGCATCCCTCACCTCAAGACAACGAGGGAGTCTTTCTTCCCGAGCCCGGCATCAGCTGCTGACACTTCTGCCTGAAAGGAAGTACGGGTAAATCGAGAGGGGAAACCACACAGTTGAAGGCTGGAAGTTGTGAGAAATACAAACAGCGGCCATTTGTAATAGTGATGCGTGCTGTGCAGTGGCAGTACGCGCCGCCCACCTGCACTGTTTGGAACAGGCAGCCCGAGCACGCTGCCTGGATGGAAAGCTATTTGGAAAATTAAATTATTTCTTCATAAAAGCTCGGATGTCTTTGACCGAGAAATGCTGAAGTAAACATGTTCTTCAATATGGCATCGCTCTGTGAATTCGAATGTACCATCATGCTTGCCATTTTTGTTTTGTATGGCCACACTCTACGAGGTTGAGCTGCGTACACCCGATTTCGCGAGGCCGGAAGGAAGACAACAGTCTCTCGCTTGAGTGGCAGTGTTCCCAGCGTCTTTGAAAATGTAGTGAAGAAGATTGTTCAGGGCGGCAACCACATCGTCAGCTCTGCACGAGCTAGAGCTGCGAGGCAGTGGTTGCTGCAACGTTGCCTTCAGGTCTTGCTGCTGCTTTTCGGTGGAAGCTTCCGCTTTCGGCTTAGTGTTTTCATTAAAAAATTAAAGCTAGTGTGCACCACTGCACAGCTTCATGCTTCATTATGCGAGAATGGCACAATACTCTTGGATGTTAAGTGCTCGTTCAAGTTGCCTAGAACACAGGGTGCCACTCTAGCCAACGTCTCGACAAGCAAACCTCCCTGCTTCAAGGCTGCAGCTCAACACAGATCTGTTCGTCGGAACGTTGCGTCCTGCAGGCACTCCGTGTTCCAGGACTGTTTCACCATCTTATCCAGGATTTCTGCCTAATTTGGTTGAACTCCCATACTTCTATACTTTGATTGATAACTGCAAAGTTTCAATATTTGCATGACATCAGGATTTCCACTGGGCACTGTTATGTGTTGAACTGAAAAGTTTCCAGTAAAATTTACTTGGCTTGTTCGCATTTTATAGAAAAATAAACCAAAGTGGGGCCGTAAGAATGACACCAGCAGCTTTATCTTAGGTGTTGGACACAGGGCGCGCCAGTAGCGTACCAGGTGTAGGCTACCAAACAGGGGACGAGTGCGCCTATTTTAGATGCGGAAGCATCTTATACTCGCGCCTTGTAGTGCGCCGTCCGCGCCGTCCGCACCGCTTCTCGAACATTCGACAGCTGACGCGCGCGCATGCGCCGTCGCGCCGTCGCCCACCATCTGTGCCGCGCGCGCTTCTCCTTCGAGAACATTCGACAGCTGACAGCGCATGCGCCGTCGCGCCGTCGCCATCTGTGCCGCGCGCGCGCTTCTCCTTCGAGAACATTCGACAGCTGACAGCGCATGCGCCGTCGCGCTGTATATATACTCAAGGTCGGCGCTCGCTCGCTCAGTTGCCGCTCGTCCGTTGGTTTGTACGGCGCGTCGACGTCCGAAGTCGCCGTGAAATGAATGCCAACGAATCCACAAACAGAATGATCGACGTCCCTTCGACCAGCGCCGGCCAAACTGTTGGCGGAACCACTTCCGCATCCTCCTCAGTGTTCCCCCGAGGGAAGCTGCGGGCAATTTTTTTTAAAAGGGCCCTGGAACACTTTTTCAGCATGGCCAGAAAACGCTGCCAAGTGGTAGTCGAGGCTCGTATTTGACGAATTTAAAAATTTCTAAAAACGAATCTACATCATGAACCGGTATAAAGAAATAGGTGCACGCCTAGTCTGGCAAAGAGCGCTTCTAGATGTGAAGCAGCTTAGGGTTGAGCTCAATTCGGTGTGCGGCGTGACCACCCTTAGTGCATTCGCGTCGGCTCCTCTTTCCTCTTTTAGGCTCCGCCTCTCTCGCCTCGCAATGACGACGCAGGAGCATCTGCTAACCTACGCTTACTCCCCCTGTTTCTCCACTAGGCATTCCTCCCCACGTCATTTTCGCCCCCCCCCAATGTGCATGCGTGTCCCTTTCTCTTCGTTCCAACTCTAACCTCTCCGTTAAAGAACCCCAGGTGGTCAAAATTTCCGGAGCCCTCCACTACGGCGTCTCTCATAATCATATGGTGGTTTTGGGACGTTAAACCCCACGAATCAATCAACTCAAACCTCTCGCCTCTACAGGTCGAGGGCGGCAGCGTCTGCTAAAGAGTTTCTTGATTGAAAAAAAAAAACGGCTGCTAGCGCTGCACAACCGTTCACTGGCCACCCCGTGTAAATAAGCACTCGCTTTTGACCTCCAAGGTAGCGCCAGTGGGAGGTTTCCTTTGTGTGTTTCTCCTGTGCGGGAGGTTTCTCCAAATAAGCTATGTGTGCGAAAACTAAATGCAGACTATAGGTTATTGTGTCCAATCAGAGTCTCTTGTTTCTCATTCCCCGTTAACAGCGGTTGGAATGTTCCATTATGTAACACTGATTCATCACTATGTGCTTGGCGCCTCCCCAGGTTTCTCTCCTCCGCAACATCGCCATGAGAGCCAGTGTCAACGTCACCGCAAGTGTAAGCGTCAGCACCTGCTGCATCCCATCTACTCATGGTTCCTTTTAGCGAGAAATTGTGTAAGTCCTTTTTCATTTTTCTTTGAGAAGTAGTGATACTAGCTTCAGCAACGTTTATTAAAATTTCAGCAACCATGCCTTATGAAATAGTGAAGCTACCGTAGCTTCCTTTATTAAACATGTCATCAGTTGTGCGGAAAAGCGCGGATAGCTTGAAAACTACGTTCATTGTTTCAAAATCTCTAGCCGCAGAACTCGCATTTCGATAGAGGCGAAAGGGGGATAGCAGCGTAGCTAACTCAATCCGGAGATCCCCAAGGTATTTAGCCTCACAATCCTATGGTGGCACCTAAAGCTGAGTTATTATTATCGGTCAGTAAATTTCTACTGGCTCCCGTGTAAAGTCCAATGCTCACCACCGCGGTCCTTTGTTTCCGGCCTTGAAGCTCTGTCATGACGCCGACATTCCTGGGAAGCCACTGGCAATAAACCTAAGCTTCTTTTTCCTTTTTCTCAGTCAGCCTTCAGAAATCGAACAACAGAAGGTTAACGAAAAAAAAGAGGGAGGTGCGAATGTTAGTGCTTCGAAATATGTTTCGAACAGTCTGTTATTTGATTCACTTCGCTGCAAAATATTACTATTGAAAGTATTCTAACTGCCGGTAAACACACTGACTTTAAAACAACGGCCAATAAATATAACGATAATAAATTAGTGTGCGCTGTGCATGTGGTTGCATTTTGGGGCGCCGATGTTCGAAGCTGCATCCACCGGTGCTCCGAGTGGTCGTTGCGCGACCAACCGTTGTTCACCGCAAACTCGAAAAAAAATTACGAGCGCTGCTTCGAATGATGCCTCCTTTCTCGTAACGCATCGCACGTGGCGACCGCTTTTACATCGAAGATTTGAAATGTGAAGCATTTTTTAGCGAACTTCGGCAACTTTGAGCGGGAATTGGAGGGTAAGATGGTTTAATGAATAAGATCCGCTGGTCAAGACGTGAATATTGTCACAATCCCGTCATGTACGTTTTCATGCGCTTTCTGCCAGACAGTGGCACATACCTACGGGCAGGTATGTACCGCTCGTATGCGGGTATATGCCACAGGTGATTGACACTTACTATCTACCGAAAAACGATGAGAACACACACGGGCAATTTTAAGGCGCAAGCGTTTAGGAATAACCGACATCTGCAGGGTCAAGCCAACGAATGCAAGAAATAAACGTCAGGGTCCCAGCTGGAATCAAACCCAAGCAAGCATTCTGCGTGGCAACAAAGCATTTTACCACAGAGCTACATCAGGTATCGGAACTACTTTTCCAATAGAGGCGAATCTCTGTGAAACATCAATAGTAGTTGCAGCCCTGCCTACCCAACTTCATAAACAGTACATATGTACTACTTTGATACAGCCGTCACGTCACATCGGGTTAGCGTGAATTGTGGTTAGGTGCCATTTGCTGCAGTTTATTTATGTAGCAGTGTCCAGGAGCAGCATCTTTGCCAGCATCAGTGCATCATATCAGCTTCCGGTGGTACTAATACGCATGTTCCAGCTGGCATTGTTGTGCAAGTGCGAACAGCTGGTTATATAAACATTTGCGACTCTTCAGCACATGTCTCTGTGTGCAACATTTGTACACACATTTAGCGTGATATCATGACGTGTCGCCCAATAAATAATTCCAACACGTTCCCCATCCCTCCGCATGCTTCACAACCAGGTTTGGAAAGCAATCAATCAAGCCCTGAACCGCAATGCGCTTCAGAATACTTTAACGGAAATATCTGTGAACGGGTATAATCTATCCGGTGTATCTTTAGCCGAGCACTTCAGTGAGCACATCGCTAATGCAGTACAACCACTGGGAAGCACTGCCCATACTCAGATTCCGTACCACAATTCTGACACAATGTTTTTCGCACCCACAAATGAAGCAGAAATAGTGCGCACATTCTTATCTTCAAAAAATAGCAAAGCATGCAGTTGATGTCGACGGATTCCAGGTTGAAGCGATTAAGCACCTAATTGACCTCTTTGCTCCTTGTTTAGCTTACGTGTTCAATCCAGTTCTCCAGTCTGGATGCTTCCCAAATCTCATGAAAGTGTCGAAAGTATCCGTCATATATAAATATGGAGATATTATTGATGCTAATAATTACCGACCAATTTCAATTATACCTGTGTTTTCGAAGGCATTAGAGACAATAATTTTCTGCCGCATCAGTAGTTTTCTTAACAAACACAACATACTTTCAAAAAATCAGCATGGTTTTCAGCGTGGCAAATTCACACAGACTGCGTTGTTAACGCAAAAGAATTGATGATAAAAAAAGCTTACGCTGGGTGTCTTCATTGACTATAGCAAGGCAGTCGATATTCTTAATCATCACGTTTTACTCTGCAAGTTAGACGCCTATGAGGTGCGTGGTGTAGCCAATTCCCCATTTTGTACATATTTGATCGAGAGGAAACAGTGTGTTTCAATCGCCAACTGTTTTTCTTCCTATAAAATCATTTCTTGCGGTGTGCCTCAAGGAAGCATCTTAAGGCCAATGCTCTTCAATATCTACATAAATGATATTGTCAACTTAAATAACGATGCTGAATTTCTACTGTACGCGGATGACACCAGTCTTTTTGTTTCTGGAAAAAATTCAGCTGAGACTATTGTCAAAGCCCAAGGCGTATTGTGAGATGTACTGCGGTGGTCTACTACTAATGGCCTGCGAATAAATGCAAAAAAATCGAAAGCTGTCTTTTTCAGGTATAGGCGCACGGAAACTAATCTTCACCAATCGTTAACGCTTGAGGGAAAGCCCATAGAGGTAGTGAAGAAACAAAGTTCTAGGTGTAACTTTTTCCGCTCACATGACATGGTCATGTCATGTGGAATCATTTACCAGATCATTATCGCGTGCTGCTGGAGTATTGTCATGAGGTCGGCACTTTCTTCCGAAAAAAGCTAAAGTCCAAATCTACCATGGTTTGTTTTCCTCGCACATAAACTACTGTCTGCTTGTCTGGGGCACCACAACCTTAGACAACGTAAAAACTATTCACTTATTGCAAAAAAGGGCACTGCGCTACATTGCAAGTGTCCCATGCAGTGCTTCCGCTGGTACATTATTATACTCCTACAAAATAGTCAGCATGCAACACATGTACAATTTTTGACTCATTAACAAATACTTCTTTGCGAAGGAACACTTCCGAACATTTCATAAAGACTTATCAAACATAAGTCTTCAACACACAGATTCACCGACCAGAAGCATAGACAGGTGGCTTGTTCCTCGTTCTTGGACGAATTATTTTCGACAGTTCCTTAGATATACATTACCGTCCCTACTTAATATATATATATATAAATTATGAGCACAAATTTTAATGTTCACAAATCAAGAAATGCGAGAATATTTGTTCACCCTGACCTAGTATATTTCTTTTTATCATGCTATGTTATCATTACTCGATGTATCGCATTTTTTTCAGTCCCTGTCATGTTTATTTTGATTCTGTTCAGTGTATTCATGAGTTCAGATACACACTTATTAGTTTGGACTGTGACTATTTGTTCTACTGTTGTACTTGTAGAATATTCGTCTAAGTTTTTGTTCTAATTGCCTACTTACAATACAGCAAATTTTTTAAGAGCTTTAATTTCAAAACTGCTATCATGTACGTGGGCACTCTCAAATGGTTTTCAACCACTCTTCACCTGAGGGATCCCCCAACTGGTTGTAAAAGACTTGTTGAAAATAAATAATGAATGAATGAGCGTACGTGAAATCTGCGGAATTTTTTCAGATGTGAAGCATCTCTCTGAATCACGTGTGCAACTCCACACGTGCACTCCTACGAATGGGCCGCAACGCGTTCTCTTCGGCGCTGGTGTTGGAGCTGTGCCTAGTGGGTCAAGTCGCTGCTGCGCGTTGACGTCGGGCTCCCCTCGGACGCTTCCCTCACAGGTGCGCGCTGACGTTAATCTCTCCCTCACCCTCATTACACTCGCCACAGCGCCCGCAGCTTCCGACTTCTCAAACCACTCGCAACTCCCTTCACCCTTTTTACCGCCCGCAACGCTCGAGTGCCCGTCGAGTGAACACGCTCTTTCGGCTCTTTTCTCTGCGATAAAATTTACACGAAACCCAAAACGCCTCCCATGTCTGCGTTCAAACAAACTTTTACTGAAGTAAACACTACACTAAGTTTCGCTTCCAACCGTTTTTTCCAGCACCAGCGTCGACGCCCGTTTCAACCGTGTCAACGTAGTGCGCACCTCTGCTGCTTCGCATCCCATCAGGGTTGCCTCTGTTTAGGGGCGAAGCTTCCTAAGGCCGAGGCTTGTCCATTGGTGTGTGCTGTAGCTATGATGAAGATGAAGATGACAAGGATGGTTACGAACAATGACTGGCTTGTCTTCTAGGTGACGAAAGAAACAAAACAAGACTGGCTTGTGCAGTACATGACGTCTCGACACGCTATACGTTCAGTATGACTGGAAACAATCGACAACCACCTGGAGAACGTGCACATGCCTTGCCTCTGCCAGCTTCAGACTAGATGCTATGCCAAGCGACACTGATGCCAAAGCAGTGATGCTATGCCACAAAGCAGTGAGGCACAACAAAATTCACAAGTCAATGAAACATAGAACTTATGACCAATGACCTTGTATATAATTGCACACCTCATTGTCACTCATCTACATACAAGGGTGGACAATAAGACGGGTTATTTAAGGTATCGCCAAACAAACCCATTGCTTCGCCCTTTTAGGATCATTCACTGCGTGGAAATGACGTTTTGTTTTCCTATATTTCTTTAACGTTGCCATCCTACCTTCGCTTATCGTCCATCGTAGTCACCGATAGCCTCTCCTAGCGACCTTCGCGAGTAAGCAGTCTTTGACAATTGGTCGAGCTTGCATTTGTGGGCACTAACAACGCCGCACGCTTCAAGACCCTTACGCGGACTAGGAGGCAATCAAGTGGTAATCTTTAAGGGCGTCCGTTTGTCCCTCGTAGCAGTTTTAGTGTGTAACAAGTAGAAAATTTTGACCACCAAGGTGATGTCGGTGAGAGATTTCTTCTGTGAGTTGTTGAAACATAAAAATTCGTGCTTAATCTACATGGCAATGGCCGCTAATGGGGAATGAGAGACCAGAGCATTCGGCTTTTAGTTAACGCGCACGCTGCGATCCCCATTAGCAGCCATTGGGATGTACATTGAGCGCTATCTGACAAGAAAGGGTTGCTACGTTATACTCGCTGGGTGTAACTTCCTTAGTCTTAGAAAGGTTTAGCAAGCGATGAGCCGCAGTGCCATGAATACAATGAACTAATATACACCATGAACTCGAGGTGGTTAAAGGTGGGATGTAGATACGAAGCGCAAGCCGTAAGAAAGTAAAAGCCGAATTCTCCTGTCTATAATTCCCCATTAGCAGCCATTGGCATGTACATTTAGCACAATCTGACAGGAAAAGGTTGCTACGTTATACTCGCTGGGCGTAACCGCCTTGGTTTTCGAAAGTTTTAGCGAGCGTTGGGCCGCAGTGCCATAAACACAGTGAACTAGCATATACCAGGAATTCGAGGTGGTTAAAGGTGGAAAGCCGGCCCGAAGCGCAAGCCGTAAGAAAGTCCGCGTGTGCCACCTCTCGTTTAGTCCTTGGAATGTCCGCTGGATGGCGGTGCTTATATATGGGGAATATATGATGAAAAGATGCGAGAGGGTGGTACTTGGAGTGTTGAATAGATGGACGAATGGACACACAGACAGATGCATGGATGGACGCATGAACGGACGCAGGGGCGGATGCATGGACGAACGCAGGGAGGGACGCACGAACAGACGCACGCACGGACGGGCGGATGGACGCATGGACGGTCACACAGACGGACGCATGGACGGACGGAAGCAAGAACGAATGGATGGACGAATGATTCGCCCCACTCTCCATCATTCACTCCGAGGATATGCTGTCAACTTTTTAAACTTTGTGCGCTTTAAACAAAGGGTGAAAAAATTTGACGAGCGCCATTATGTTACCATAGATTCAAACGTTTATCATTTCTGGATAAGCGCTACAAGTTATGTATTGAAAGGTTTTCTCTACAGTCACTATTTAAAAAGTTTTAACGACATTTTTTGTTTATCACCAGGCTTGGCGGATTGAAAAAAAATATTCTGACGTGCTCTATATGGCTCAGACCAATAATGCGCTCCTTGGAGACGCGTAGCGCTCATGTTTAGTTTTTATTACTTGGTGCTTTTTAGCTGAATTACCCTGTACTGGAGGACCGTTGGTGTGCACTGGGATTCAACTGATTTCTATGTCACGTGCCCGTCCGTCATGACATTGATATTTCAACAGCGACACTGTTTAGCCAGCCCTAATTTGTTTCTGGCCAGCCAGAAAACCATGATTATGCTAAGGGGGTATGTGTCCCAAAAATGGGGCACCACTGCTTCATTCGAATGAAGCAGCCAGCGGTTAGCCCAACAAATCATAAACGGGTATGTCCTGCACAAATTGATTGAATTAAATTACTCACCAGTGGCCCAGTAAAAATGAAGAAGTAACAGTCTGCCCAACGAATGGCTGTGCAAGGCGACTGCGGCAAGCCCATAGACCTAGTGCGCAAACCGAAAAAAAAAAACGTCAGGCCTGCGTGCAAGACGCAGCACAGTCACAACGAAAGTTAGAAGAGCGGCCTTTCAGAGCCTTTTCTAAACATTCATTGGGTAACTGCTGCAAGAACACTCACTTGATGGCCACAATGGCCTTAATAATAAAAAGTTTAGAATAGTAGGCCGGCATTCGCTATGCAATTTTTCGCCATTCTTTGGAGAAGCGTTGTATCCGCTAAAATATTGCGAGGAATTTTGTGGAAATTGTTCATGCAGTGGCTGGCGACGATTGGGAGTTATGCCTGACGTGGGTGCGCGCCACAGTGATTAGCTAAACGAAATCAAGCTTTTTTAATGGGCTGGAGCATTGGGCAACCCACTCGTTGCTCTATTCGCATTGTGTGACGATTGCTCGTTTTTTCGCTTTTTTAAAACGCTTCACAAGTCATGTTACCACGATTGCTTTACCGACGTCAAGCCTGCCTAAGGCAAGTTTACCAACAAGTCCCAAGCACCGGCGGGGCTGAGTGGTATAATACTGGACTGGCAGCGAGCGGACTCGGGTTCGAGCACCACTGGGTTATTGGTACTGAGTTTTTCTGCTAATTTCGTGCAATGTCGATCTACTGGCCCGTCGTAGTTGGCGTAGGCCTTGCATCGCTTTGGGGTCTGCTCGCAGCCACCATTGCCTTTCCCGTTCCCTAGTATATTACAGGGAAAATTGTTATGAGATCACAACTCGGGTCTCGCGCAGCGCCGTAGTTGTCCGCCGCCGCCACAGGGATGAATGTTTGACGCTGTTTGACTACAAAAAAGCAACAAAAAGATTACCGTGTTAGTACATCTTTGCTAACTCAAATACTTAGTTTGTAATTCGTAGCTACTTATATCAGGAAACGGAGATATATTCACCGCTTGCTCATGGCGTATTCGGTTGGGTGATTTTGAGCGCTTTAGAGCACACTAGAAAGGGGCTGGGCCTTCGGTTGGTAGAATTCGAGCGCTCGCACTACGTTCGGTTGATTTTTTCAGAGCCTCAGCCTCTGACTCAGAGCGCTCCCGTTCCACTCCGACTTGAGAACATGGCGCAATCTGACCGGGACACGGAGGAAGGAAAGGTAAGGAGAGGCCCTGACGTCACTTGTTGTGAAGCCGCGATGAAGCCGGAAGCGGCCATAAACATAAACTTTTCTTCTGCCACACAACTTTGTCAACAGATGTGTAACATGTTCACGCATATGTACACTACACACACAACACCTCAAATGTTTATTATATTTTTTCAGTTTCACTTTATTGACAATTCTTCGAAACATACAATTACAGTGGTTTCAGTTTAGTATACTGCTTAAAATACATAGAGAGTACAAATGAAATACATGCTAATATATCCCTATAATTCTTTCAAGTATCTACAATCCCAGTGGTTTCCAGTTTAATACTCCTTCATGTACACAATCGGTTAATAGGAATGAAATACAGGCAAACATATACTTATAAATCTTTCAAATATATACAATCACCATGATTTCACTATATACGCCTTTATGTACACAATCGTTCCCAAGAAGTGATGCACACGAAAATACATACCGATAGTGTTTTCAAATGTACACAATCACAATGGTTTAAGCTTTGTATTCCTGGATGTATAACAATTGGTTATGAGAAATGATGTACATGCAAACATATATGGGTTTTCGCACATAAAACTTTAGCGAATACTTAAAAACCAATACAATGATCAAAAACAGAATAAGCTAAAAACGAACACAAAACTGAGTCAGGACACACAAAAACAAAAGAGGTAATGCATAATTATGGGTAATGACACAGCTGGTTCATTTTATGCCAAATGTCCCAGCCATTTTGGCGACCATCTCAAGTGTATTCGAAAAACTCGTGCTGTATTGAAAATAGTGAACTTCTGGAATATTAAGGAGAGGAAAAATATTTGGTCAGGTGGCTGTCTTCTGAACTTCCTGCAATGCCGTCTAGGTGTTGTATGTGAAAAATTTGATTGTAAAAGCACCGCTATTTCTTTCTATATGAAACTCGGTCTACGTGACAAGTAACAAGAGTTTAACTTGGGCGAGTTGGTTCATCGTGGTTGTGTGCTAGTCACAGCGCGACAACTTCAGGAAGAGACAGAAAGGACAGGAAAGAGCACCCACTGTCAACTGAATTTAATGAATGTGCTACGAGCGCCTTTATACGGAGTACAAGAACAGTGCTCATGCGTGACGACACGTGTGACCACTAAAATTAATCTTAACTGAAAAAATAATACTCCCTCTCGGAAAGGATAAGTGAACGTGAATGATGCACTCATCATTGGTTTACCTGATAAAAAATACTTCTACAAACTTGATTGATATGAGGGGTTTAACGTCCCAAAACCACTATATGATTATGAAAGACGCCGTAGTGGAGGGCTCCGGAAATTTAGACCACCTGGGGTTCTTTAACGTGCACCCAAATCTGAGCGCACGGGCCTACAACATTTCCGCCTCCATCGGAAATGCAGCCGCCGCAGCCGGGATTCGAACCCGCGCCCTGCGGGTCAGCAGCCGAGTACCTTAGCCACTAGACCACCGCGGCGGGGCTACTTCTACAAACTTTAAATTGGTATTAAGTAAACCTATTCTCGTGATGAATGGCGCAAGATTGACTATTCCTGTTGCTGTTTAGTACACACACTTTTGAAAGCTTGCAAGGGGTGGAAAACAACACGTTAATATCATATCTTCTGGCTATTTTTTCATTGTGAGAGACGTTATGTGGTATAACATGGAAAGGTTTTGGTCATTCTGTTTTTTTGTTGGTCCTGTCTTTTTTAACTTTACTTTCTGCAGGAGCGTTTCACAAACGATTGTGATGATTCTGTTAGGATATCCAGCATCTTTTTGTCTTTGAATCTGGTTTTTAAGCTTGACCTCACCCTTGTACTAACATGACTTCTGAAGGGTGGCCTGAATACATGTGGTGTCAATTCCTCTTTTTACTAGTTTTGAATGCCCACTATCAAAAGGCAGAACATTCTTAGCACTCCTGGGCTGAGAGCACCAGCCAATACCCCAACAGCATCATCGCACTCATTTGCGAAACCCTCCTGCAGAAAGTAAGGTTAAAGGAAACAGGACCAAAAGAAAAACAGAATGACCAATGACCTTTGCATGTTACACGGTACTACGTACATAAGGTGTCTCACAATTTTAGGAAAAGAGCCAGCAGATATGATATTGTTGTTTTCCACCCCTTGCAAGCTTTCAAAAGTGCGTGTACTTAGAGCAACAGGAATAGTCAATCTTGTACCATTCGTCACTAGAATAGGTTTACTGAATGCCAATCAATTGTGTATGAGATACCGCTAACATGTGGAAAAATAAACATAGGTCAAACTGGGCAATGCTTTAATGATCGAGCAAGACAGCATGCTTTAAATGTTAAGAAGGGCTATAGTTGTCTCATGGCCGGACACCGTAAAGAAAGTAAGTGCAGTCCTAGGTTTCATAAAACACAGTTTTTGAAAAAAAAAGCAAGAAGAAAATATGAGAGATCTTAGAACTTTTTATCAGGAAGGCCAAGGATTAATGCATCAGTACACCTTCACTTATACTTTCCGAAAGAGAGTATTCCTTTTTCGGTTAAAAGTATTTTGTCATGGTCACACACGTGTTTTTGCAGATGAGCCCTGTTCTTGTGCTCAGTATAAGAACGCTCGTAGCACCTTCAATAAAATTCAATTGACAGCACTCTTTCCTGTCCTTCTTGTGATAAGATTTTTATTATAAAAAGAATATTATTTTCTTAAAATTTAGGTATAATGATGAGTTTTCATTGTATCACAACATGGAGCAAATTGTATCTCAATACGGATAAAAATCACGATTTTGTGACATTCGTGATATTTTCTCGTATATTTGAGCAGCTTGAGAGGTCTAAAGATATTTTTTCCTCAAAATATACTTTCTGTGGAGTAAGTACTCACTACACAGATATTCATACAAAGTACACTACTGCAAAAAAATGAAAACATAACACATTTTGGCTTGATTCTTTGAAGCGAATGTGGCAAAAAAATGCACTAATATTATCGAGCTTCAAATACCTTACTTAAGCACATTTATTTAAAATGTACACCAAATTTCCTTTAGAAAAATAAGCGGTAGTTTTAGAATGACATTTCCCACAAACAGCACCCAGACGGCATTTTGACAAGAAGTTTAGAAGCCAGCCATATGAACAAAACTTTTTTCTCGCTGAAATATTCTAGCAGTTCACTATTTTCAACGCAGTAAGTCAGCACATTTTTTTTCAAATACATTTCAGATGGTTGCCAAAGTGGCTGGACGGTTTGGCATGGAATGGTCCAGCTATATTTAAGCAAAATAACTTATACAAATAACAATATTTATTCATCTACCATGACCACACTAGAAAAAGTTGTTCAGGCATTGTGACACTAAAATTTTCAGCGTCGTACTGCCTAAACAACTTCTTTGATAAACTCAAAACTCAAGCCGAGAAAAAGCCACTCTATCACGGTGGTTGTTAAAGGCCTTGCGGCCGTAGACAATGTTGGAAATAAAAAAATCAACTCATCAGTGCTGTCACATCTTCTTCGTCATTACTGACACGGAATATTTTTCGGTCATCCACGTGGAGGTTCAGGAACTAGGCATGCTATAGGCTGTGGTCGGGGTAGACTACGCAGGGCGTCAGCGGCACCCCCTCATCCTGTATAAGAGCAAATATGATTTCTCATAAACTGATGTTCGTGCTGTTCCGACAGCACCATATAGGAAGAATGTGTAGTGTGTATCCTTTGAAATGGCGTGTAATTGAAATTACACTGAACTTTAAGCATACAATCCATACATTCCGATAATTTCGTATGATAAAGATAAGCTAGTTTTACAGCATACAGCAAATTCCCTAATTGAAGTGAAGTGTAAGACTACAGCTCAAAAATGGCACTTACGAAAGCCTGAACTCACCTAAGAATCAAATTTCTTATAGGGTAATGAGCCAGTGTGAAAAACAATTCTTAAAGTACAACATTCAGAACATGTAGCAATAAATAAAACGCACAAGAAACTTACCTCTTCATGTACAAACAGTGAAGGCATCTCTGCTTTCTCTTTTACATTAGAACAAATGATTTCGGACGTGGCATTAGCGAAGAGGTCTGCAAAAAAAGTAAAAGGTTTACTGACTTTGTTCACGCCTCTAACAATTGGAGGAATTGTGACAATTCAGCAATCAGTGCGATTCCGACTGCCTCTATAAGGGCATCAAAAATGCACAATTTTCTCGTTCTTTCTACCCTCACAAGAAGCTCCGTCCATGGCATCTAATCCGAATTTGACGCTGTGCTTCCTATTCGCTTGCTTTCTAGACGTAGGGCTGCGAACAGGTATTCTGTGCACCTAATCTAGCACAAAAATTTGTCATCTATAATTCAATTATCTTTAATCATTGCAAGTTAATGAAATATGTGATAGCTCGTCCAGTTTTTAAAGAGTTGCGGGCCTGCAATAGGCACTGCCTAGCACGTATGAAAGTATTTTTAAAAAAAAAATCTTCAAAGCTTGCTTTCAGAAAAAGCGTCTGGCATATTTCGACAACCAAGCCCATCCTCTGATGGCAATCAGGGGCACGCTATTAGCGATTATTGACCACGGGATTTACAAACGTAACCCGTGCCTAAATACTCAGTTAAACACAATCAAGCAAGCACGAGTGCTCGAATGACACCAACGCGCGCGGACGCAGTCTACGTTGCAGCAGCCATGGCTTATGCTAGAGCTACCGCACATAGCTCCCACAGTCACGTATAATCTCTCGATTCTGTTATAACGCCGAACGTTATCGCAGATGAAAGCAAAGCACGAAAACGGCAAACACAAATGAGAAAAAACAACGCAATGCGATGGCCACAACAACGCGACTTTGGAAGTCTGCTAGATCTTTTCCTGTTGCTGGTGACACGTGTCCCAAATAGCTTAAAAGACCGAGACGCACGTGCTGGGAGCATCGCGGCATATCAGCGCCTCAAACTATACCATCTTCAAGAAAAAAAAGCCATTTTGTACAGTGCGCCTCTGTACATTATATTTTTTCTTTTTCTTTCTTTTTTTACGCTTACAGCTACAAAAGCACGTTGCACATTTGAGTATTAATAGAAATGTTATTACGATGTAGCCTATAGCGCATCTTGAAACAATATCAATCACTTTGAGCAGCGTAGAGACAATGTGCGATCAGCAACTAATCGCGCCCTTGTTAAGCGAACACATCACTCACTGTATGAGTGATGCAGGCACTACACAACATTGCGCATAGCAGTGTGAACTTGTTAAGTGACACGTTTAATCGGGCATCTGCAAAAGGCCCGCGAACGCATGCTGTTGTAAATGGCTGGCAGCCTACTTCGGCAGAGCTGCTGCAGGCACCTAGCTAGCGCTGTATGATTGCTACCTACAAAAACAGTGCACTCACCGTTAACAGGCCCACGTTGTCCATGTCCGCCGCTCCATGAATATTCCTTAATCCGAGCGTCACTTCGAACACGGTGTCATGCGTGACCACCATTGCAGATGCGCCTGTTCGCTAGAACTCACACAGCGACCAAGACCCCAGACCAACGCAACGCATATGAAAGACGGATGAGACAGAGAGAGCAACGTTGACAGAGAGAAGGAGGAGGCACTGGCGGCGGCGCCGCAGGTGTCGACGCAGGTGTTCGGTGACGCAACTATTCGCTTATCTATAAACACCGCCGTTGTGGGAGCAACGCTGGCCCCGAGTGAGCGGGGGGGGGAAGCGGAAAACCCGCCAAGAGGGCGCCGAAAGGCGAACGCTATGGCGCATACGGCGCGTGGCGGTTCAACACGGAAGGCAATCCAGTTGCGCTTCAAGAATGACTCCTTGTAAACGGCAACTCTCCTTCCAACCAGCCGCACAGCGGCGCAGGTTATTTACCAGCCTCAGGTTCTTTGAGTGTTTTCACGGAATGCGACTGCAGTGGGCGAAAAATAGTGTAGCAAAACTTGCGGAAAACAAAGTGCACCCTGGAATGGCCAGAAACTATAATCATTTCGTCCTCGGTGGCATTAGCGGGAGAGCATCTCTACACGTTTTTTCATAGGAATTTCTTTTCGCATTGTCCGTGTCTGGCAATTACGCATATGGTGCCACAAACACTGAATGGGTAAAGAAGCTGGAACAAATTAATGCACAGTCGCGGATGTTTATAAGGCTTGTCACGCACCACGAAACGTGCCGAGATTGTTATAACAAACTTCTTGCTGACCACTTGATCAGCACATAATTCCATATGGTTGCCCATTGAGCTAGCTAAACACCTGTAGCAAAGGCAGGGCACATCCTTATTAAATGTTGTTAATATAAACGATGGTTGTGCATAAGTGCAGTGACAGCTTTCCGTTTGGATTGGTCATAACCCACGTTTTCGAGCGTAGAAGCACCTCAGCATACCTAATCAGCTACCACAGCAAGTTTGTAAGCAATGATGAGGTACGAGAATGTGCAGCTGTTTTACATGTACTGAATAGTCCGTGTACAGTACTTTGACCACCGCCATTCCTTGAGCCACCTCCCATATAGACTCCCAGTCTGAACAGGTGCGGAACCTTAAACACTAAGAAGCAGTGCCCCCCCCCGCGCGCACACACACACACACACGAAATTCCAGGGTGCACGGGCTGATACATACGCATACTTATTCACAGGCGCACACACATACACGTATACACACATACGGCCCCACATACACGCGACCGTAAACGCACGCATGCATGGGCGTACACATGTGCACAGGTGCGCTTAACACAAGCACGGACTCGCACATACACGCGCACGCACACATGCATGGGTGTACACACCATCGCGCTTACACACGAACACATGCGCAGGCTCACGCACCCACAACCACACTCGGGTGAACATTATGTGTGTGTATATAATCCATAGCAAACATGTAGCTTATAACCAACGCTAAGGAAAGCTTTCTTAACATGGATTGCAGGTAATTGGCCATTGTAGATGAAACGCCATTTGCTTCTGCTGGCATTCTGCTGTATTAGGAAAGCACCTTCACACATTCTATGTGAATTAGGCCTTCATTTAACGCAAGGTCCACATATTCGTGCAGTAGCTACGCTGCTCGGCCGCCTATCCGAAGGTCGCGGGTTCGATGCTGGCCGTGGCAGTTGAATTAGGACGGAGGCAAAAAGGTAGAAGCCAGTGCACTGTGCGATATCAGCGCTCATTGAAGAACACTAAATGGTCAAAATCTCTGGAGCTTTCCATTAAGACGACCCTCATCATCATATCGAGGTTTTTGAGACCTATAATCCCAAATTTTATAAATATGTGTTTTTTTTGCTGCATATTCCATCTGATGAATCGTTACCTACACCCTTCTCAGGCACAAAAGCACCCTTAGAGCCTATTTTAGGGTGCTATCGAGGAAAGCACCTAAACAAAAGGGTGCTTTTTTCAATCGACCATTTATGGGTGTTAAAGGGTATTGCAAAAAGTGCTTTCCCGTAAAATCACCCTTTTTACACTTTTTTTGGGTGTAAATATTTTTACTGTGTACACTGAGAAATTGGGAATGCATGGATTCTCATTAGCAGTATATACAAATGCAAGACAACCTTGAACAGAAGATTCTAGGATGCGAATTAAAACAGTTCAATGGACAGGTAGCCAGAGACGAATGAAGAGTGCAACTGCAAAAGGAAAATCACCTGTGCAATTCGTGCCCGATAAAACGAGCATTGCACCCATGATCGTTAGGTGCATTGCTAGTGTATGCACTACATTGCTTCGGCAACAACTGTATGCCCACATTTATGTATTTAGGCATTACAGAACGCACGTCGAGGTGCTTGCCTCAAACACGACGTCGC
This sequence comes from Rhipicephalus microplus, assembly GCF_043290135.1. Lineage (NCBI taxonomy): Eukaryota > Metazoa > Arthropoda > Arachnida > Ixodida > Ixodidae > Rhipicephalus > Rhipicephalus microplus. The sequence continues at coordinate 14,350,831 of NC_134710.1, forward strand.
GTGACGCTCTCTTTCACCTAAATTACCAATTACAGTAATCCGAAACGACAGACACATCACAGTTCGCTTTGATGAGCTTCCTACTTTTCTGAAGCGAGGTTAGATTGACGAAAGGAGCTTGCCAGGCTCTTTATTTTCTAGAAACTGCGCCTGAACACCAACAAATAAGAAAGGAGTATCGACGTTCTGTTGTGGATGGCTCGCTTTGCACTCCCCATGGAGTAACAGCCAGTGCGGCAATGTGGGCACTGGTGGCGGCGTTTCTCTCAGCGCCGCCTGGACAGAGTCTGACTTCTATCTTTCTGCTATTTAAAAATTTTCACGGGTCTCTTAAGGAGATCCAGCTACCGGGCTCGTTACATGACATGTCAATGCCAATCGAAAATGGCAGTTCCGTCATATGGTTAAACTACCGCGGTCTTTCTCTTGAAACGACGGCTTCTCAGCCTATCACCCGTAGTGGGCAGGTGTAATTTATTGAAGAACAAGCAGCTGTTCTCCCTCTATGAAGTTGAAGCAAAGGCAGAAGAAGAAAACTCGCCACGCGGTCGCGTGCATCACGGGACAGGGTTCCGCGCTTAGGAATCGCCGGCCGCCAGGCCGTGATGTGCGTAGAAACTGTCTTCTCAGCTACAGGGCTCCACGACGGAACCACTTCTAATCGCCTTCTCTCGCACTGCTGTCAAAGGTACGCTCTGCTTGTTGTTCTATACGCATCGCAAGTACAGGCTACTTACCGCTTACATTAGCATGCTTGTAGCGTGAGAGCTGAAGAAGCTTCCACGCTTGTTGGCGAGGCTCCCTGCAGGTTGTGTATTTATTGCAGTGCATCTCACTATGCTGCGCAAACACACAGATTATGGCGGTTCAGCACATCCAACTGCGCACTAGCTTGTCCAGTGATAATCACAAGTAGAAACGCAGATATTCCCAATTTCGCGTAAGCTACGAATATGGTTATTTGCATCTTCTACGTAGAGCGCGGCATACAAAAATCATCGATGCTGCCGTCGCAGTATTTTGGCTCCAAGAGCCCAAAAGCCTGTGTCCCAACGAATTGGGATTCCCGTTGTAAAAATAACTCATATGATGATTCGAAACAATGAAACTGTTGTGTCGGCGAGCGGCGTCCGACGTGAGGGCCCGACGACTGAACGCGAGACGCAACGTGCGCCGGCACGCGCCCCCGAGACGCACAGTGTGAAGTGAGTTGACCAGAGCCCGCGGGAAACTAACAAAGACTGAGCCGGCCAGCGGCCGTTTATTGAACGACACACAACGGACACGCGAACACACGTGATTGGCTGCATGCAATCACGTGTGTGCCGTTACAGACGACATCTGTTGACAGGGCACACACTAGGGCACACTCAGTGCGCGCGCCACTCACAGGTGGCGCCACGACACAACATCATCCCCCCCGTCGCCAAAATGAGCATTATCACAGGGTAACACTAGAGAAAGTCCCAGGATCTGCACTAAGGAATGTTCCCGCCACACGAGCGGCGGGGAGAACAGTTCGCGCACAGACACAAGTGGCCTAATACAACAGATACGTCACACATCTTGTGAAACGAAATACACTGCAAAAAAACACAGAACTGAAAGTCTCCTACGATGTCGTGGCTGGGACCACTAGCCACGTCAATAAGGAAGAACTCTTTTGACCTTAAGTGACAAAATCTTTGAGCCAGTCAGGTCGTTTTGTCTGACGGCGCGGGCACATAGAAGTCTCAGTAGGACTTTTTGGAGTGCGACCAGGTTCGGTCGTCTTTGAAACCCTTGTAGCCCCTTCACTTTACCCCTCCCCAGGGTTGAGATTTAGTGGATTACTTGAGAAAGGTACCAGCACCGGGTACTACTGACTTCCCAACGTTCCTTGGGGAACAACTAATTCAGACCATTCACTATAAGAAATCCCTGACGAATCGGAGTCTGGCTGAAAACTGGGGGTGGAGCCCTGCAACGTAGGTGCACCAGGGGACTGACTGCCACAAAGATCTAAACTGGAATAAGAGTAAATAAGTGATTTGGGTGTAGTAGAAAGGGTGGCATTATGGAAAGAATCCCTTGGAAATACTGTTAACTTGGATGCATTCCACACTTTTCCGTCACTGAGGAGAAAAGTGGACGGTGCAACCTGAGCCTTCACTGCAAGAGGCCTACTATACTTGAAAAAGCATTTCCTATGGAGTCTTACCTTAACCAAATCGCCTACCTTTATGCGGGTTTGCTGCGCACCTTTCCTTTTGTCAAAATACCCTTTGCTCTTATTCTGTTTCGCTGCAACCTGATTCCGGACATGAGGCAACTCATTGGGCGACTCCGATACTTTGGGACGAATTCTAAAGTTGCTAATTCCTACTTTGGAACGAGGTTAAAGACCGTGCAGCAAAAAAGCTGCAGACAGGCCAGTCACCGCATGTGGTGTGACCCTATACGAACTCAAAAATTGTGTGATGCTCCTCGACGCATTTTTACTTTCAAGTCTGGCTACCTGCAAATGTTCCTTAAGAACCCTGTTAAGGCGTTCTATTTGACCGTTGGCCTGGGGGTAATAATTGGACGAAAATGTATGACGGATGCCCTGTTCCTTTAGATATTCCTGAAATTGTACAGAGACAAATTGTGGACCATTGTCAGTTACTAAGAACTCTGGTAGCCCTTCCCGGCTAAACGACGATTCCAACAGCTTAATGACATCCTCTGTGGAGATAGAATTCGTGCCAAGAACCTCAGGTCATTTATTAGTAGTCGACTAAAGTAACAAGATACCTGGGAAAAGATACATTTAACGGGCCGACAATGTCCATACCCAACTTTTGCCATGGCCCTTCAGGCCATTCAACGGGCTGCAACGGGGCTACACGCGGCTTGGTCGACTTGTCTGTCAGCTGACAGATGTGACAATGCTTGACATGTTCTTCTACAGAACGATTCGTTTGGGGCCACCAATACCTTTCACGCAGAAGTTGCTTAGTACGTACTATCCCTTGATGATTTTCATGTGCTAAGTGGAGGAAAGTAGGTACCCGAACACTAGGAATGACTACACGGTCACCACGCATGAGTAATCTGTCAACACAAGAGAGTTCATTCCTAACATGAAAGTAAGTCATCAACTCATTGTTTATATGCTTCTTAAAAGGCCAGCTCTTGGATACACATTCACAGACCTTTTGCAACGTCACATCTGCATTCGTTGCAAGTTGGAAGGTTTCTTTGTCAACTACAGATGTCACTAAAGACACTATTCCTTCATCCTTGCTATGTTCTGGACAGGTCTGAATTGGCAGCCTAGACAGGGCATCAGCGACCACATTTTCTGAGCCCTTGCAGTATTCTATGCCAAAGTTGTAATACAAAAGTCTAGCTGACCACCGCGAAATCCCCTTCAGGCGCGAATTAAATCTGACGTAGCGAAAAAAAAAATTTGTTCAGATTATGAATACATAACGCTATTAAAGAAGGAATCCACAAGAAATTCAGAAAAAAATTCATTGGTTCAATTTTTCAATGGCGTCCACATATGTGGACATTGCGCCTCAAAGCAGTCATATTGTCACGTGACCGTTACCCAAGCGCGCGCACGAAGACGCAGGGAAAGGAAGACGACGAAGGTGCGCCATGGCTTGTGCGTGGGTTTTTCGCCATACTGCCTGTTGTATAGGCTCTAGTAAATACATATTTTACATCTCGCTTTCCTTGTTGCAATACCCATGAACGGTGGAGAAGAAGAAAACAAACGCTTTTATTTCGGAGGCTCGCAAATAATCATTGCAGGAACACTGCTTAGGAAGTCTTTTCCGCAAAAATAATCAGAAAGAGTCTATTTGGTATGAAACAAATAAAAACAGTCGTTCTGAGATGTCAGACAAAGGAAAATGTTGCATTTCCTGCAGCGGACACGGCTTTTGGATGTGCATTCCTCTCTCCGGCAGCGTTGTGCGTTAGCCATGTTTACTTGCTGCGGCCAATGATTAATCCCATCATAGCGAACAGTGCTGACTGGTAGTGGTGAAGCATTGGGTACCTTCTTTTTCACTGTTCGGGAGTTGTCATTGCTCGGACGTCCACGCTTCTTTTGTGGCTTATTGCTGTTCAGCAGGCAATTCGCGACGTCTGTTTGGAACGCCATCATGTCCAGTGTCTCTTTTCTTAGTAGCCCTGCTTTATTGGCATCCCTTAAGTATTCAAGCCAACTGTTGGAGAGCGCAAAAGATGCAAAATGGGAAATCACTCTCACAGGCCACTTTTTCGTTCGCGTCCGCATTGGGTAGAGGGACATGATGAAGTCTAGTTTGTCTACTCCACCCATGTATTTGTTGTAGTCCAGGACTACCTCTGGACAGTCAATGTCAACGTGGACCTTTTGGGATTCGCTCCATCTTCTCACGGTGCCAATATTTCCAACTCCAAGGTGGGTAGAAGCCATGTTGACGGTCCCGTTGTCTTGCCAACGAACAAGGACAACTTCGTCGTTCTGGGAAACCCGCTCATCATAGCTTCCCCGTCCTTCTTTCTTCATTTCCTTGTCTGTTTTCATGACGCATCCTGCCAAGCGGTTTCCCCTAATTGTGCCACTAGCCAAAATGCCGATCTCTTTTAACTCAAGAAAGAGCTTCACGGACGTAAAATAATTGTCCATGTAGCACTTGATGTTCTGTGCCTTCGGGAGGCTTTCAACAAGGCGCATTACGACGGAGCCACCAAGGCCAAGATGTGCATGTTCTTTGCTCACTCCCGTTCCCTTCCCTTGGTAAAACTCAAAGTCATGTGCAAGACCGTCAAAACTGCAGCGTACAAAAACCTTCACGCCTTCTGGGTTCGGTTTTCCTTTCACAAATTGCTTTGCAGCAATGCGTCCTGTGAACGGCACCATCTGTTCATCGATGCTATTCTGTTCCAAGGGAACAAGCTGTAAGCAGCGGCTTCTGACAGCTTCTAGCAACGGCCTAACTTTCCAAAATTTGTCTTGGCTGTTCGGGTCCCGTTCTTCATTAGCGTCGCTTATGTGGAGAGCGCCTCTGATTTTGAAGAATCGCTTCACGCCCATCGAATCGGCTATTGCGGGAATCCTCGTTGCAGTTTGCCAATACATTCTGACGCGTGGGTATTTCAGAACACCCATCAGCATGAGCATTCCAAAAAATATTTTGATCTCTTCTTTTGTAGTGGCTAATACGGCACCGTCTCTTTGCAGGACATACCTGTTTGTGAATTCAGCAAGGTCTTCAAATATCTGTTCGGTGAAATACTTGCTAAAATACACAAGTGGCTGCTGGCATGTCGAGGCTACTTCAGGATTGTAGTGGCAGTCAACATCACTTGGAGCAAAATCTTTCTTCACCCATTTGAACTCAGCCTTCGTAGATGCCGCAGGTGCGTTCGAGCTGACCGTGGCGTCTGGTCGTGCAGGCAGTGCAGCTGTGGTCGTGGATGCGGTCACCTGACCATTGGCAGGCTGAAACAAACAGCGTAAATTAGGGTCAAAGTACCTTTAGACAGTTTGGTGCCATATGTTTCCCGAGAACACAAAATAATGTCTCACAATCTCGAGCAAACTTACTATGTTTTCTTCATTTTCTGCTTCCAATTCGTCATCTGAAAAGTCGCCATCTGAGATATCTCCATTTGATATTCTCATGAGGATTTCTTCTGCTGTCGCATCATCAACTTTCTGACGTTTTGAAGCATGATCTTCAAGTCCTGGAGACAAAAAATCACACATAACCATCATATCTGCGCACACGGTGCGAAATGGCTGCCCTGCAACAAAGGCAGCACTAAGGCGCAATGTCCACGATCGTGGACGCGGTATTTTACGCACCCTTTTTGACGTTATAAATAGTTTCTAGTTGCAAAAGTCTTGTTTATTGGCATGAGGTATCTCTTAGCTCTTACTGACAAGTGCATAATTTCATGCCACCTCGAATGAAACATAGCAAGGGCTTGAAAAGTGAGAGCCACTTACGTGCGCCGCCGTAAAACGTGGAGGCGTCCATCTTTGAGAGTTGTTTTTGTAGTTATTTTGTGTCAGCTGCGGCAGATGGCGCCACGGGTCGCTGCAGCAACATGTAGTGATAGAGAGAGCACTGGTTGCGCGCGAGATTCAAAGTAAATTTCGAGATATTGAGCTGTGAAGTTGGCGTCCACAAATGTGGACGCTGCGCCTGAAGGGGTTATAGGCCGTCGGCCTGCATCACCTGCGGCTAACAAAGCAACTACAGCCTGATGGTCGCTTCTAAGGGTGAAACTTCTACCCCAGAGGTAAATATGCCACCTTTCACACGCGAAGAGACAGGGAAGCGCTTCGCGTTCACCCACAGAGTACTTTCTTTCAGTATCTGACAAGGTCCTCGACGCAAAGGCTACTGTTTCAAGCTTAGGACCATACCGCTGCTGTAACACAGCCCCGATGCCCACGTCAGATGCATCGGTTGTAACCACCACAGGTAGCTCAGGATTAAACACCTTAATGACAGGCGAACAAGTCAGGCGCGTTTTCAACTGGTTAAAACTGCGTTGGGAATCCTCCGACAAGCAAAACTTTTGGCCCTGTCTGAGCATGAGACGAAGCGGTTCAACTAGGTCTGCATAGTGATCAATGAACTTGGCATAGTATCCTGCCAGACCTGAAATTGACTGTAAAGACTTAATGTCTGTAGGAGCTGGGGCATTTATTATAGCATTTACTTTACTTTCTAATGGCGATATGCCATTAGCTGAAATCCGTTGTCCCAAGAAGCTAAGTTCTTTCACGGAAAAAAGACATTTATCATTCAACTTCATACCACTGTTGGCTATGCAAGTCAAGACTTCAATTAGGCTCGCGTCATGCTCAGACTGAGTCTTACCCCACACAAAGACATCATCCAGATAGCAAATTACATTCTTGCAATCTTTTAAAATCTGGGACATCATTTTTTGAAAAACTGCAGGCGCGGACGCCAGACCAAAACAGACACGCTTAAACCGGAACAAGCCATCATGCGTGATGAACGTCGTTAAGTCTCTACTGCTCTCCTCTAACAACAGCTGGTGATAAGCTGACGCTAAATCTAGCTTAGAAAAACAAGTGGCTTCATGAAACATCTGCAACAACTCTTCAACGTGCGGCAAAGGATACCCATCGATGATAATTGCCTTATTCGGTTCCCTGAGGTCTACACACAGCCGGATGCTTCCATTTTTCTTGCGGACGACGACGAGCGGCGAGACCCACTCGGAAGCGTCGACGCGTTCGATGACATCTTGAGTCCTCGAGTCGTCGTAACTCGGTCGCCACGTGATCGCGAAGAGCCAGAGGGAGACATCTCTGCTTGGATGCAACCGGAGTCACACCTGGCCGCCTTTGAATGCGATGAATGAAACCCTTGACGAGACCCAACCCGTCGCTGAAGAGCTGCTCGAAGCCCGAAGTCACGTTGGAGGGACACTGCACTTCGCATGATGCGAGTCGACACGTCAACGACGCGCCGTCAATCTGGATGCCCAGTCGCTGAATGGCGTCAAGGCCCAAAAGCGATGTGCCCTTATTGGTGACGTAGAAGACCACGGAGCAAAACCACTGCAACACTTTGACTGGAGCTTGGAAGGAGCCAAGGATCCCGATGCGCTGCTTGGAGAAGTTTCGCAAGTCGACTACAGCTTTGGACAGGCTGTGCTGTTTGATGAAATGACGCTGAAAGTCTTCTGCAGTCACCAAGAATACAGACGCTCCTGTATCCACCAGTAGTCGCAGGGTGACACTATCGACCACAGCGTGGACGACTACGTCTTTTCTGGATGAGGGGCTAACTGTGAGCACGGACAACAAAGGACGATCCAAAGATAACACTGATGAGCTTGAAGTTGAGTTCAACTGAGTGGGGGCCTGCTGCTCCGGTACGACGTCGACAGCTCCCCTCGAAGAGACGTGCTGTACAGGGGCAGTCTTGCGGCACATCGACGCGAAATGTCCCCAAGCGTTGCACGTATTGCAACGTCGACTTCGAGCTGGACAGTTTCGAAACCTTGAGTGGTGCCGTCTGCTTCCGCAGCGGTCATACAATTGAGGTTGGAAGTCGCTTTGAGACTTCTCATTTGGGACTGGAGCACGGTACCCCGATGACGACTGCGGCTGAAAGTCGCCATCTTGGCCTCCCGGACCTGGTGACGTGACGTCACGGCCTCCCCGACTGGCGCAGCCATTATTTCTCTTCGCGCCGCCATATTGGGCGCTTTGCCCAACGGCTTCGACATGTTCAGGTTGACTGGGAGCAAACGCTTGGTTCACCAAGGACAATGCTTCGAGCGTCAGACCGACTTCTTCCGCTTTCTCCAAGGACAACTCTTCGCCATATGCCAGCAGCTTCTCTCTCACCCGCAAGTGAGAGAGAAGCTGCTGTGAATAATCTGATCACGGACGCGTTCGGCGTACGTGAGCCCAAACTTGCATCGTACGGCTTTCTCCTTCAGGACTGTCACGTAGTCAAGAAAACTCTCGCCGGGGAGTTGACGACGACTGGTGAACTCGTGACGTTCAACTAGCAGATTAGTGGACGCGGCGAAAAGCCGGTCGAGCTGCTTGACGAGACTGTCATACTTTGTAACGGCCGGAGCCGAAGAATCGGGGTCAGATGCCGGCGTGGTTGGCGCCCCATTGCTCGGAGTAGACGCCGCATTGCTCGTCTCGTGTCGGCCTTCTTCCTGTTCGGCTGCCGCGAAATACCTCCGCTGTCCTTCCCGTCCCACCAGGCTGACGAGCGCCGACTCACGACGCGCGTCGTTCTAGTCGCTGCCACCAGCCGCCTCGAGGTGGGCCTGAAACATTTTTTTCCAATGAGTCCACGGAACCGGGGGCAGCACCGGCAGCTGGAGGAAGACAGGAAGGTGCTCGAAGAGAGCCATGCCGACAGGAGAGGTGGTGTGGAGCGGAGCAAGGGCGAAGGCCTAGGCGAGAGCTTGCCAGAGTCTGCACACAAAAAGCGCTAGGCCTCACGGGTTCTTTCAGCCATTGTAGGAACCGAGGCGGAGAACATCCTCGTCGCCATTCTGTTGTGTCGGCGAGCGGCGGCCGACGTCGAGGGCCCGACGACTGAACGCCAGACGCAACGTGCGCCGGCACGCGCCCCCGACACGCACAGTATAAAGTGAGTTGACCGGAGCCCGCGGGAACCCAACAAAGACTGAGCCGGCCAGCGGCCGTTAATTGAATGACACACAACAGACACGCGGACACACGTGATTGGCTGCATGTAATCACGTGTGTGCCGTTACAGACGACATCTGTTGACAGAGCACACACTAGGGCGCACTCAGCGACGCGCCACTCACAGGTAGCGCCACGACACAACAGAAACCAAGGAGTGCATTAGTTGTGTTTGCGTTAGGGACCCGTCAGTTAGTACGAATAGGATGTCTTCAGAGAACCAGAATTCCTGTAAGGCACGCACAGATATCTACAATACCAGTACAACGTAGCGCCGAGGATGGCTCAAGAATGTCCATAGTTTACACAAAAATACCGGTCAGCATGCTTACCCATTGCAAGGTCACATATCCTTGCATGCGCGGTGGTGACATCGGAGGGCGAGTGCCTGTGCGTATGGCTCTTAGTCCCCTGATCTATTCTAAAACAGTCCATTGCCGGCGTTGCCATGCTTATTGGCATGGCTTCTGCTTTTGTATCGCAGTGCATATGTGACAAGAGGAAAGAGCGAGAGGAGACGAGGCCCAACGGCCATGGCTTCAGTCAACATGGTGGGGTTTTCCAACGCCGCCCAGTCCACTGGCCCAGGCAGCAGCGAAACCATCAGTCCCAGCGCATATGTGTGAGTGTTTTCCTCGGCATCTAACCTGCACTGCCTCTGTGTTCAAGCATCAATTTGACATTTGCATATTTAGCAGCTTGTAAAGTAATCACATTTTGTTTCAAGTGATATAACTTGAAAAAAGCGAGTTACGTCGCAATGGTCAAGCCATCAATGCGTTCATTTGAATGTCACGAAAACGGTGTAAAAAATAATTTAGGTGTAGCCACTCTTCGCCCGCCGTGACGGGAAGCGCGTTCAGGTAATATTTGGCTTTAGTACATGCACCGCGGCTACACTTTGCGTACAGCAAGCACTTATGGATCTATCTAATAATCTATCTATCTATCTATCTATCTATCTATCTATTTGGCCGCCTACATCTAGTAGTTCTGGTGACCGCCTCTATAACATTGGGTAGAGCAAGAAATGGATAGATCAGGGAAAACACGATACGTGTTTACGAGGGAAACAAGTATCGTGTTTTCCCTGATAAAGGCCGGTCCCCGGCTGAAACCTAGGAAAAATAAAAATTTTTTGTTTTGCCCGTCCTCCACTTTTCAGTATATATATATATATATATATATATATATATATATTTTACAGGAGCATAGTGGCACACGCCCTGTGCCAGCGTGAAAAAAGACGTTGACGTCCGTGTGTGGCTCGTGCTTGCCGGGTTCCTGCTTGTACCAGCTTGTTGCGGCTAACGCTTCTTAAATAATAACCTCTGTTTTTACGTGACCTCAGTCGTTGCTTTTTATGGAAACGTGCTGGGTAACGTTCTGGAGCTCCGCAGCCGTAAGCTATCATCTGATTCCGCGATGACCGAGCGCGTCGATCCCCCACAAGCCTCTTCCACGCTGCCGCCTGTCATGTGCCCTGGTGTACTGCGTCTGCGTGATCCACCCAGTATACAACGGCACTGAAGATCAAAAAGTCGAGGACTGGCTGGCAGAGTACGGGCATGCCAGCGTGATTACCAAGTGGGATTACCATGCGAAGCTGACTCACGCCATCTTCTACCTGACAGATTTGGCCAACCTATGGTTCACCAGCCACCAAGCCTACATCCGCACCTGGTCGGTTTTCAAAGAGGCCGTCACCTTGTTTTTCGGTCGTCCAGCCATGCGCAAACTTCGCGCTGAACATGGCCTGCGGGGACAATTTCAGCGAAATGGTGAGATTTTCACGAGCTACATTGAGGATGTGATCAGTCTCTGTAGGCGAGTTGATGCGAGGATGACGGAGGCTGACAGAATAAAGAATATATTGAAAGGCATTGATGACAACGCTTTTCATATGCTTGTGGCCAAAGACCTGCAGACCGTCACGGCCATGATTCAGCTATGTCAATATTTCAATGAGCAGCGAAAAGCAGCAAAAAGCAGCGAACGTTTACACGTCGCGCTAATACGCAAACAGCGGATATTAAGGCTTAGGAGTGCAAAAGCAGTGGCCCGATTACAGCGTGTTAATGCCTCAAATTCAACAGTATATCTGGAAGGAAGTTGCTCGACAACTCTCTCTTGTGGCCACAATCAACGAGACCCCCACAGCACTGGACCACTCACTTCTCCATGCTATTCAGACGCAAGTTGCCGAGGCTCTCCCTTCGCCCGCGTCCCCAATATCAGTTGCTGCACCGCTGACATGCAAAAGCCGTCCGCCGACCTCCTGCCCAACCGCCGCTTCCTTTATACAGACCAGCCACAAACTACTACAGGTCACCAGTTTCGGTTTATCCGGTGAATCGGCCCTTTCCGCCACCTCGAGCACCTGTAAACCCTTCACGTACTCTGGGTAACCGGCCCGTCTCCTACAACTGCGGTATTTCGGGACATGTCGTGTGCTACTGTCGTTGCCATGGATTCTATTTTAATGATGCTCAGCATTTCGGCAACATACCTCGGCAATCCGAATCGCATGTGACACCTGATGCACATGACCCCCGCTCAAGTAGACCAGACTTCAGCCGACGTCGACCTTCTTCACCCCGTCTTCGGTCTCCTTCCCCCATGCTTTGCCGTTCCAACCACGCCCAGGAGGAAAACTAACAGTCGCAGTTGCTGAGGCAAAAGCTGCGCCACCAACGAAATTTCCATGGCCTCATCTTTCGCCCCCTAACGAGATTGCCCTGTTTGTGGACGGTTTTGCCACAACTGCTCTTGTCTATACAGGTGCCGCTATTTGTGTAATAGTGAAGTGTTATGCCGCAAACTGGACAAAGTGACGACTCAACTGGTTGAAATTTCTTTACGCACAGTAATTCGCAGCACGTCCAACCTCCTGCCACATGCAATGCTCGTGTTGTGATTAAAGGAGTGCTTTACATCGTTGAACTTGTCGTCCTTCCGCATGCGTCTCATGAAATCATCCTGGGATGGAACTTTCTGTCCGCTAATAATGCAGTTGTCGACTGCGCTTGTGTTCAACTCGTTTTGTTCCCATTCAGCACGACATTCATAGCTCTCCCTTGCTGACCCAAAAGGGTGATCGTCGCCGCTGACGTCGTCGTCTCTGCTTTTTCGGTCGTCATGGACTCTCTTTTGTGCAACTCCATCCCCGATTCAACTGCCCTCTTTATGCCGTCACAAGAATGCGCTCGTCGCCGGAACCTTGTCGTCCCGTTTGCCGTCATAACACTTGCCGATGACCCCAGTGCCGTGTACGTGTGCAATTCGTTCCCTTGTCCTGCTACCTTATTGCATGGCGAATGTATTGGGAGTCTTGACATTTATGATGACATCTTTCTTTTCGATGCCCCTTCTGATACGACGCCGATGTCCACGGATGCTGTCAGAGCTGCCAACGCGCCCTTACTACCTCACGAAGACGTCCTGTTGCGCAGCGTAGACACCGGTCTTAAGCAAGACCAGCGCAATCAGCTCATTCAACTACTTTACCGTTGCCGTGCCTCCTTCGACCACGGACAACCTCTCTTGAGACGCACGTCAGTTGTCGCTCACCATATCGACACCGGTCATTATCCACTTCGTCAGTGCCCCTACCACGTCTCACAGGCTGAGCGTGACGTCATCACTCAACACGTCGACGAGATGCTGCAACCTGGTGTTATTCAACACTCACATAGTCCTCAGGCTTCACCAGTGGTCCTCGTGCGAAAAAAGAATGACTCCATGAAGTTTTGCGTAGATTATTGTCGACTAAACAAGATCCCCCGCAAGGATGTTTCTCACCTGCCACGCATTGATGACGCCTTTGATTGCCTTCAAGGCGCGGAGTTTTTCTCTTTACTGGATCTGCGCTCTGGATATTCGCAAGTGCCAAGGGCCGAACCAGACCGTCCAAAAACGGCGTTTGTGACCCCTGACGGCTTATATGAATTTAATGTAATGCCCTTTGGTCTTTGCAATGCGCCTGCGACTTTTGAAAAAAATGATAGACAGTGTCCTCAGGGGACTTAAATGGCACATCTGTCTTTGTTATTTAGACGACATAGTTGTGTTCTTGGCGAATTTTGAAACTCATCTTTCCCGTCTGGAACAAGTTCTCCAAAGCCTTACGGCAGCCGGGTAGCAACTAAACTTCAAGAAATGTCGTTTTGGCGCCCGCAACCTTGCAATTTTCGGCCACGTTGTTTCAAAAGAAGGAATATTGCCAGACCCTGCCAAACTGCGGGCCGTTGCTGAGTACCAAAGCCTACTACCCTAAAGGAGCTCCGTAGTTTCATAGACTTTTGTTCCTATTCTCAGCGTTTCAGTCGCAAAATTGCCTCTATAATTGCCCCCCTGACTCAGCTTCTCTCCCGTAGCGTGGACCTCTCTGGCTGGAATTCCCATTGCAATGACGCATTCACGGCGCTGCGCCAGCTACTCACGTCTCCGCCAGTTCTCCGCCACTTCGATTTCAATGCACCCACTGAAATTCACGCGGATGCTAGTGGTGTTGGCCTCGGTGTCATTCTCGCTCAACGCAAGGATGGCTGCGACGAGTACGTTGTCGCTTAGGACAGCCGTACCCTAACAAAGACAGAGTCCAACTATTCCGTCACGGAAAAGGAGCGCTTGGCTATCATTTGGCCTATAGGAAAATTTTGCACTTACCTTTACGGACGCCAGTTCGATGTTGTCACGGATCACCATGCCTTATGCTGGCTAGCGTTCATGAAAGATCCTACTGGCCGCCTCGCTCGTTGGGCTTTACGCCTTCAGGAATACGACATCCGTGTTATTCATCGCTCAGGACGCAGACATTCAGACACCGATGCATTATCCCGTTTTTCACTGCCTCCTGACCTTGCCTGCTTACCAACTTCCATCTGCGATTCGTCATCGTTGAGCATCACCGACATGCCATCAGAGCAGCGGAAGGATCCCTGGATAAATTCTTTGCTCGACGTCGTCTCTCACAGTTTGTCAGAAACGACTTCACGCTCCCTCTCTCGTCAAGCAAGACACTTTGCTGTTCGTTAAGGCTTGTTGTATCGCCGCAATTACGTGACGGACGGCCGTAGGTGGCTCCTTGTCATCCTTCGTCATTTGTGCTCGGACATCTGCGCTGCCTTTCACGATGACCGCCAGTGTGGCCACGCTGGAGTATTCGATACTCACTCTCGCCTTCGTCTAAGACACTACTGGCGTGGCATGTATCGGCACGTTCGCCAGTACGTTCGGTCATGCACCACGTACCAACGCCGCAAGACGCCTTCTCACAGCACTGCTGGCCCTTTGCTACCTTTAACCTGCTCAGCGAGGCCATTCGACCGCATCGGAATTGATATTTATGGTTCTCTACCCAACACTCTTCGAAACAACCGGTAGATTATCGTCGTTGTCGATCATTTGACACGCTATGCTGAAACATCTGCGCTGCCTGCTACCACTGCGAAAGACGTTGCTTCCTTTCTTCTTCATCATCTCATTTTGCGACACGCTGCACCTCGTGCACTACTGAGTGACCGTGGACGCGTGTTTCTCTCGAACGCAATCGACGAGCTGCTCAAGGCATGTCGAACTGTCTATCGTAAAACCTCGGCATACCATCCTCAAACCAATGGTATGGCAGAACGGTTTAATCGTATCCTTGGAGATATTCTTGCCATGTACGCGTCTGACGACCACACTAAGTAGGACTAAGTGCTCCCTTTTGTCACGTACGCGTGCAACTCTGCGCCACAAAGAACCACCGGCTTTTCTCGTTTCTTCCTCCAGTACGGACGTGAGCCATCATGCTCCATGGACACCATTCTCCCTTACAGGCCTGATGTTTCCGAAGCGACGCCTGTTTCCGAAGCAGCTGCTTATGCCGAAGAGTGCCGTCGACTTGCTCGCTCATTTACCGCACAAGACCAATGGCGCCAGAAAACTGACCACGATGCCTCTGCGTCTAGTGTCCATTATAACCCAGGAATGTTGGTTTGGCTCTGGGTCCCATCTATCCCTCCCGGTCTTTCCCCGAAGCTTTCGTCGAAACACCATGGCCCCTACCGTGTGGTGCGACAAACATCCCCTGTAAACTATGAAGTTGAGCCCAATGATCCACCTTCGGACCAACGCTGCCATAGGCGTGAAACGGTACACGAATCACGCCTCAAACGGTGCTATGACCCCTTGTCGCGTCATTTCCCTAGGTCGCCAGGTAGTTGTACCGGAGCCAAGTGGCGCCAGCTCTGTGCCAGCGTGAAAAAAGACGTTGATGTCCGTGTGTGGCTCGTGCTTGCCGCGTATATATATATTTATGCAGGTACACGTATACGGTGACTGACGCCGACGCCAGCGGTGGCAAATCCAACCGAGAGTGTCCATATTATAGCTATCGCAATGAAAAAAAACGGCCACGCCTCTCTCACTGGCGGGATCGCGATAACCGCTAGGGACATTGCTGCCGTCTTCATGCCTGTTGACTTCATAGTTGGAAAGGCACAGAGAGGCCAGTTATCCTTTCAGTCTTTAGCTGGCTCGACCCTCCTTGAATGTGCTTGACGAGAAGGTAGGTGTTGCGCTTCTCTACAGCATCATATTTTGCATTGGCAGCTCAGAAACGACAATTAAAAGGCGTGACCAGCATTTGTTGGCAAGTCACGACATTTTCGTCGCAAGTGGAGCAGTCTGGCTTCGTGGAAGAGAACAAGAAGGACATGTGCACAAGCTTCAGCGACGAATAAACCCCCATCAACAAAGGAAAACGCGAGATACATGAATATGTGGGCTTTAACGTCACAAAACCACCATATGTATATAAGAGACGTCATAGTGGAGGGCTCGAGAAATTTCAACCACCTGGTGTTCTTTAACGTGCACCAGAATCTGAGCACTCGGGCCTACAACATTTCCGCCTCCATCGAAAATGCAGCCACTGCAGTGGAGATTTCATAACTCGACCTGCGGGTCAGAAACCGAGTGCCTCAACCACTAGACCGTTGCGGCGGGGCAAAAAAGGCCTGTGTGATGGTTGCGGAGCGTTCGTCACTATGTTTGTTAATAGCGGACGAGAAAGGATTAACATGAACGTTTTATTTCATGGCATGGGTGGAACGGCTGACGGCGCACGGATACGCTACCGAGTGCAGCGCCGTTGAGTCGGACGTTGCGGCCATCCCAGCAGTCAGGGTCGCAACTCTGGAGGTCCAGGGTCAGGCCACGGCTCACGAAGACCACACCCGGTAGGCCTCGCCCACGAACCTGCTCCCGGCCACTGCACCCAGGCAGGAGCCGTCAACAGGCCCCGTCCTTGGACCTTGTACAAGCCGAAGGACTCGACCCCGAACAGACACACCGGAGCTCGACCTGGCCGACACGTACGGGTCCCACGTCCGGCTCAGGAACGCTGCCAGGAACTCGTCCTCTCGAGCGGTGCACTGCTTCGTCTTCCTTCGTGTCCTCAACCCTCGAGCTCTTTTCCCCACGTTCCTTCTTCTTGGCCAGGGCACCGCCAGGTACCCTCGGGTGCACACTGCAGCTCATGAGCTCGCGGCCCGCGTCCGAGTCTGGCGCGTCGCTCGGTATGGCTCGGCACCGCTCGGCGATTCTCGATTCAACCAGAACTCCCCTGGCATCTGAATCCTCGGCCACCCTGAATCCTCGCCCGGCTTCATGGTCCTCCGTACACACGCCCGCGTCTCGCCCGGCAGAACATCTCGCTCGTCCCTTGCCGAAGTGCGACGCTCTGGTGACACAGGCGCTTGATGGCGTGGCTGCGACTACGAAGCAATCAACCCGCATCGGAGACGCGATGCTCCATGCGGGGAATGGCCAGCCCGTCCAGCGAAGAGCGTGCGCCGAGACGTGATGCTTGACGAAACCGTGACCATTAGCCAGAACACGTTCATCGCTGTGTTGAACGGCTCACCGTGGAGACGCCTCGCCGAGATCCGCAATGCCCTCGGCAAGGAAGAGAACAGCAGGCCAGGCCGCGCCCCGAGATGCAGTACTCGTGCCGGCAATGCCGCCCCAGCCGGTGGTTGGACGGCAGCAGCGTGGACGACTGCGTTCCCTGGCCGGAACCTGGATCGCCTGCGTCCGACGCTTCGGCCCGCTGTCTCCCGTCTACCGCTGCTTCGGCTCGTCCCCAGCCACAAAGCCCATTGCCACGTGATGGTCGCCCGTGGCCCAATCGTGGCACGCCACCTCTATGGGCCACCACAGGTCATCAGCTGATTCGCTGACACTCACGCGCACATTACACGCGCCTTGCCCCGCACTTCCGTCGTTGTCGTTTTCTTCACTCATCAAAATAACCCCCCGCACAAGAAAGTTGTTTCAGTCAAACAACTTTTCTCACAATACACAGTGATGAGGAAGAACTGTCCCGTGGACTCACGACTCTCGAGCAGTGGTGGCGGAGATGCCTGGACCAGCACGGCCTTGGGCCTCGTTTCCGAGCTCTCTGGTCCCTCACTTCTTTTTCCTCAGCGCTCACCCATGCCAGCAAAGCCTCTCCACACAGCCCCATCTCCTTCCCTAGCTCAACTAGCTTTCTCTTGTCGTCAATTCTCGTCGGCCACACACAAATAACGTGAGGCTCTCAGATGTAACGCGAGAGCTTAATCCTGGCAGGTTCGCCATTTATTGTGATGGTTACGGAGCGTTCGTCACTATGTTTGTTGATAGCGGACGAGAAAGGATTAACATGAACTTTTTATTTCATGGCATGGGTGGAACGGCTGACGGCGCACGGATACGCTACCGTGTGCAGCGCCGTTGAGTCGGACGTCGCGGCCAACCCAGCAGTCAGGGTCGCAACTCCGGAGGTCCAGGGTCAGGCCACGGCTCACGAGGACCACACCCGGTAGGCCTCGCCCACGAACCTGCTCCCGGCCACTGCACCCAGGCAGGAGCCGTCAACAGGCCCCGTCCTTGGACCTTGTACAAGCCGACGGACTCGACCCCGAACAGACACACTGGAGCTCGACCTGGCCGACACGTACAGGTCCCACGTTCAGCTCAGGAACGCTGCCAGGAACTCGTCCTCTCGAGCGGCGCACTGCTTCGTCTGCCTTCGTGTCCTCAACCCTCGAGCTCTTTTTCCCACGTTCCTTCTTCTTGGCCAGGGCACCGCCAGGTACCCTCGGGTGCACACTGCAGCTCATGAGCTCGCGGCCCGCGTCCGAGTCTGGCGCGTCGCTCGGTATGGCTCGGCACCACTCGGCGATTCTCGATTCAGTCAGAACTCCCCTGGCATCTGAATCCTCGGCCACCCTGAATCCTCGCCGGGCTCCACGGTCCTCCGTACACACGCCCGCGTCTCACCCGGCAGAACATCTCGCTCGTCCCTTGCCGAAGTGCGACGCTTTGGTGACACCGGCGCTTGATGGCGTGGCTGCGACTACGAAGCAATCAACCCGCATCGGAGACACGATGCTCCATGCGGGGAAAGGCCAGCCCGTCCAGCGAAGAGCGTGCGCCGAGACGCGATGCTCGACGTAACCGTGACCATTAGCCAGGACACGTTCATCGCTGTGTTGAACGGCTGACCGTGGAGACGCCTCGCCGAGATCCGCAATGCCCTCGGCAAGGAAGAGAACAGCAGGCCAGGCCGCGCCCCGAGATGCAGTACTCGTGCCGGCAATGCCGCCCCAGCTGGTGGTTGGACGGCAGCAGCGTGGACGGCCGCGTTCCCTAGCCGGAACCTGGATCGCCTGCGTCCGACGCTTCGGCCCGCTGTCTCCCGTCTACCACTGCTTCGGCTCGTCCCCAGCCACAAAGCCCACTGCCACGTGATGGTCGCCCATGGCCCAATCGTGGCACGCCACCTCTATGGGCCACCACAGGTCATCAGCTGATTCGCTGACACTCAAGCGCACATTACACGCGCCTTGCCCCGCACTTCCATCGTTGTCGTTTTCTTCACTCATCACAGCCTGAGAGCCACCGTTTTCTAATTTCGCCCTCACAGTTTTAATCGAACCGTCTGCTAAGACTCGTGGGCAAATACTCCTTTTGACATCAACCGTAGTCTTACCCAGCACTGACAACTAATCAAAGTCCTCCTCCAATAATACAAGCACTGTGTTTCCTCGTTATCGCCCCGCCACGGTAGTCTAGTGGCTAAGGTACTTGGCTGCTGACCCGCAGGTCGCAGATGCGAATCCCGGTTGCGGCGGCTGCATTTCCGATGGAGGCGGAAATGTTGTAGGCTCGTGTGCTCAGATTTGGGTGCACGTTAAAGATTCCCAGGCGGTTGAAATTTCCGGAGCCCTCCACTAAGGCGTCTCTCATAAATATATGGTGGTTTTGGGACGTTAAAAACCACTTATCAATCAATCAATCAATCGTTGTAGCTAAGTAGACAAATCCCTGTTGCCAAGCACCGCACTTTGTCGGAGTTACTCCCGTCTGTTCCCTCAGAGCCCGAACAGAATTTCGACGTGAGAACTCAAGGCCAATAAAAACAAGTCAACCACGTGATGCGCCACGACATTATACCGCCACCATAGAGTCTGTGGGTGCCTCCCCGTGGTGTTAGTGAACGAAGATGGGACCTTACGTTTATGTGTCGATCATCGTCACCTAAACAAGATCACGAAGGACATGGACCCTTTTCCACGGAAAGGTGATGTCCTGAACCGTCTCCACAAGGTGAAGTACTTTTCTTCCATGGACGTCACAACCGGCTACAGGCCAATTAGTCGAGGAGAGATCGGGAAAATATTGTCGTCATAAAAAAATTGCCTTTATAAAATACAGGCTGCTCCAATTCAAGGACATGACCTTTGGTCTTTGATCATCACCTCCCACTTCCAACGCGTGCTATTGTCACGGTAATAAAATGTGTGCAAGTAACCGTGTAGCAACCAGCGGAACAGCTTCGATCAAGCAACGCGAGTTCATCATCGTCTTTTTCCAGCCCAAATCCTTCTGCACGCACAAGTAATGATAAAACTAGTCAAGGAACAGCAAGAAACCGACTGCAAGCCCAT
Source organism: Rhipicephalus microplus (assembly GCF_043290135.1). Lineage (NCBI taxonomy): Eukaryota > Metazoa > Arthropoda > Arachnida > Ixodida > Ixodidae > Rhipicephalus > Rhipicephalus microplus. The sequence goes on from NC_134710.1 coordinate 14,371,006, forward strand.
TCCATTACTCTGCCTCTCCAAGATCATCGACCCCATGCTTTTAGATGTATGAAGGCAAGAGCAAGTCTTCAGCATGAGTAATACGGCTTCGTCCTAGCCACGTGGACGCTGTCTGGCTGGCAACCACGACGGCAGGACCACATGCTTGACTCTGCGATAACTTCGTGGTAGACATCGCTGAGGCGCTGAAGAACCCGGTAAGGGCCGAAATAACGACGCAGGAAGTTATCAGAGCGGTGGCGTTTGCGTACGGGACTCCAGAGCCATACTTCATCTCCGGGGTGGTTGGTGACTTCTCTGTGGCGAAGATTGTACCTGTAAGCATCATATTGTTGCTAAGAACAAATGCGCAAGCGAGCGAGTTGTCGAGCCTCTTCGGCGCACTGTGCATACTGGTCAGCATTCCGTGGTGGTTGGAAAGGCGTCAGGTAAAAGCATGGCGTCTAACATTGTGGTAACATTGCGGCCGTAAAACAGGTGGAAAGAGGTAAATCCTGTAGTTTCTTGCACGACGGTGTTATATGAGAAAGTTACGAAAGGGAAGAAACTGTCCCAGTTCCCATGGTCCACGTCTACATACAGGGAACTCATGTCTGTGATGGTCTTAGTGCGCCGTTCTTTTATTCCGTTAGCTTGTGTATAGTAAGCTATCGTCCGGCGATGTACGGTGCCGTTCAGTGTCATCACTACTTCCAGCAGCTGGGTGGTGAAGGCCATGCCTCGGTCGGTTAGAACCGGGGCCGGGGCACCATGGCGAAGGACGTCAGCATAAATAAAAAAAGTCCAAGACATTGCTTGCCCTGCCATGTTGGAATGCTCGTGCTTCGCATCAACTAGGTAAAGAATCCGTGGCAATTACTATCCAGCGACTAGCCCCCGAATATTCCTAAAATGAATCTAGAAGGTCTATGCCAACTTGTTCAAACGTAGGTGGGGGTGGCTCCACAGGGTGTAAAAAACCAGCAGGTCTCATGGGTGGAGCCTTGCGATGCTGGCAGTCTTGGCAGGTTTTGATAAAGTGCATGACTGTACGAGACTGTTTGAGTCAGTAGTACTTGTGGCAGATACGAGCCAGAGAACACGTGAACCCTAAATGCCCGAAAAATGATTCGTCATCGTACGCATTAAGGATGTTGTCTCGCATCGCAGATAATACGACCAGTAGAGCAGTTCGAGCGTTGGGATGAAAACTTCGCTTGTACAGGACGTTGTCACAGAAAAAAATGATGAAATCGTGCGCCCTATTGTTCGTGATGGCTGTTCAAGCTTGTTCCCGAGATAGTCGATGATTGGGCGAAGCTCTGTGTCATCACGCTGTTTCTTAGCCAAGTCGGTGGCTGTGTTGGTCATGAGAAAACTTTCGTCGTTCGTTTGGTCAGGAAGAATCGACTCGACCGGGGCCACGTGATAGGCAGTCAGCATCCGTGTGCTTGCGTCCCAACTTGTAAACCACGGTAACGTCAAATTGTTGCAGGCGGACACTCCGTCGAGTGAGACGGCCTGAGGGGTCTTTAAGGCTCTCAAGCCAGACCAAGAATTGTGGTTGGTTACTACTTTGAATGGTCACCCATACAAAGGCGGTCAGAACTTGGCTATGGCCCACACGACAACTACACATTCCTTTTCTGTGGTCGAATAATTCGTTTCAGCAGATTATAACATACGACTAGCGTAGGCGATCACTCGCTTGATACCTTTTTGCCATTGCACAAAAACAGCTCCGAGGCCGACATTACTTCTGTAGGCACTTCAGTGTCGGTTTTTCGTCAAAATGATCATATATTGGAGGACTCTCTAGGCGTCGTCATAGCTCGTAAAAAGCTCCGTGTTGTTCTGGGGCCCACACAAAAGCAACGTTGTCTCTCGTGAGCTGGTGTAAGGGTTCTGCAATTTACAAAAAGTTCGAAATGACGTGACTATAATACGCACAAAGGCCCAGAAAACGGCGCATGTCGTGTTTCTTCGTTGGAGTTAGAGAGGCTGCCACAGCTAGCATTTTCTCGGTGTCTGGGTGAATCCCGTCACTGTGGACGACATGGCCGAGAAACTTGAGCTTCTCGTAGCCTTAGTGGCATTTTTCGGGCTTGAGCGACAGGCCAGCTGTTCAGAGTGCTTCAAGTACTACACGAAGGCACTGAAGGTGCTGCTCGAAAGTCACCTAAAAAGTACAACGTCATCTACATAGACAAGACGGGAGTGTCCTTTGAGACCAGAAAAAGCTGTGTCCATCATTCGTTGAAAAGTCGCGGGTGCGGAGCACAGATCAAAGGAAGCACATTGAATTTGAAGAGCACGTCAGGAGTAATAAAGGCGATCTTTTCCCGGTCACGCTTATCGACCTCAATTTGCCAATAACCACTGCGTTGATCCATGGATAAAAAATATCGAATGTTTTGAAGGCGGTCGAGTGAGTCGTCGATGCGAGGAATCATATGGATGTATTTCTTTGTCACTATTTTCAGTTTGCTATAATGAACCCAGAAACGCAATGTGCCGTCCATATTTTCATCAACACAATCGGTGATTCCCATGAACTTGTAGATGGCTGAATGATATCGTCAGCAAGCATTTGTTGTACTTGGTCGTGAATGGCGTCTTGTTTTCTGTGGAAAACACAATAAGCATGTTGTAGTATAGGCCTTTCGTTGGGCTCTCTTATGATTCTGTGCTTCCCGACGGGCGACTGTTTGACTTTGGACGCCGTGGCAAAGCAATCACCGAAGGAAAGCAAGAGGGAGCGAAGAATCTCTTGCTGTGTAGTCGATAGTGCGCAGATCAAATCAAGCTTAACCAGAGACTGTTTGTCGTCGATAAGACAGAAAGAGAGGTGGGCGAATGAAAAGTTGGCTCTCGAGTCTCCGATTTCTTCGAAATAGGCGATGACACAATGTCCACCAAGTGCTAGTATTCATGACTAAAATTTTCTAGAACTTTTGCAGGCTCTTGTGTCAGTTCTATGAGACCACGGGCAAGGCATACTTGATGATACAAGAGTACTGACACATTGCCTTCCACAACTCCAAGAGCCGTTCCGTTGATGTCGCTTAGTAAGTTAACCAAAACACTGGAACGGGGTGGTACGGTCCCTGAATCATCGGATACACGCAACGCCATCTACGCGATTCGTAATCCTTAGAATGTGCGTTACGTGAAAACGTCACCAGCAATTCTTGGAGAATTGTATTTGCCCCATATTATTGAAGGAAGTCTATTCCCAAGATGACCTGCCTGGAGCATTCCCGCAGTACGACGAGAAACCCGATGAAGGTCGAAGAGCAAATAAGTACTCGGGCAGTGCACCTCCCAACCAGCTTTACTAGACGACTACCCTTGGTATAGAGGTGGGGACCGTTCCTCGGCGTCATCACTTTTTGGAGAGCAGCCACGAAGTCACCACTCATAACGGAGTAATCGGCGCAAGTATTCCCGATAGCGGTGGCCGAGTGATTGCCGATGGTTTTAGAAATATCAACGGAAATTGCTGCGTCGCGTTCAGTAAATTTCGAGACAGAGAAATTGGCATCGTCAACGTGTCGTGGCGAAGGGTGTTTGTAATGATGCGTGAAAGCTTAGACAAGTTGGTAGGACATAACTGAATGCAGGAACAGCGCAACCTAGAAGTAGTTACTTCGTAACTACTGAAGCGAAAAAAAACAAGGACAGAAAAGCGCGCTGACTTTCAACAAAAATTTATTATCGGAGTTGTGTACATATATAGGCGGAAAATGAGTAACTTGGGCATGAGTAGAAGGATGCAGGAACAACCACTGCGATACAATGTCAGCAAAAATCTTGTCTTTTGCTGAATTGGCTGAAAACAAATATATATGTAACTTGAAAAAGATTGAGATACGCAATCTTTTTTCGCAACAACGCAACCGATGGGCAACTTACACATTTACCGTCAAACTTGTTTATTTGATAAGCTTCAATTTTCTCACGCGTGGCCTGCGAGTTGTGCTTGCTTAGTACCTCGCAACGCTCAAAAAGTGGCACGCAGCCGCAGTCTCGGCAGTGAATTCCTAGGTGTCCTTGAACTACGTTGTGTACATTGTTATTGTGCTCTCTTAAACGGTCATTAAGGCACCTTCCGGTTTGCCCTATGTATACCATTCCGCACGAAAGCGGAATGAGATATACGACACTAATAACGCAAGGTACAAAGCGCGTTCTGTGTTTCACAGTGCATCTTCCTCTAATAGTAGCTGGATTATTCACCAGCTTACAAAGCTTTGCAAGCTTTTCTGGGGCGGACAAAACAACGGTGACAACAGCGCGTTTACCGATCTTTTTCAGCCGATGCGACACGTTATGCAGATAAGGAACTGCAACACATTTCATGGAAACAGACGCGCTTTGAGGCCGAGATCGCCCTCCTTTATTTTTAATTTGCTTTAAAAGTTTTTCCGCAACAGCAGAAATCAGAGCGCTCGAGTAACCAGCGGTTAAGAGGCGCTCTACCTGTGCATTTAAACTGCATTGCATCGAGTGCGGGCATGACCTCTTGAGAGCGTTTACCAGGCAACCTTTAATGATACCCCTTTTCACCTATTTTAAATGAGCTGAGTGGAAAGGTAAAAGGGGTTTACCACTTCTCGGTGAAAACTGCCAGCACAAATGATTACGCCTAAGACAGAGTGTTAGGTCTAAGAACCTAATCGAATTTCCAGACGGTGATTCCTGAGTAAGTTCAAGAAGACACCAGTGCTTCTTAAACAAATCTAGAAGACTAAGGACAACAACGTCAAGCACAGTATCCAAACATTCAATAAATACAATGAAATCATCAACAAACCTACAGACCTTCACAACGAGAGACAAGTCGAGATCTTTTTGAATGTTGCGGTCTTTATGCGCGAAAATGATGTCACTCAGGACTGGTGCCAAAGAGGAACCTATGCAATCGTCGCTTTTTGGAATTAATTGTTGCTCATTCCAAGACGCAACTGTTGACTTTAAATAAAATGAAAGCAATTCCAGAAAACCATGAACTGCATACCTGACGCATTCTGGAAGTTTATCGACCCAAACTAATCAATGCATTCTTCTAAGCACTGGAGCAGTGCGTTATGGGGAAGTGAATAATATAGATATTTCACGTCTGTCGAGAAAGCATTTGGTCCCTTGTCTTTAGACCTTAAAAACTTAATAACCGCCTCAGAGTCTTTTACCAGAGAATGATCGTCAATGGTTAAAAGGTTAAGCTGTTCTTGTAAAAATAAGGCGACCTGTTTTTGCCAGGTCCCGTTTTCAGAAACTATTACCCGCAGTGGGCAGTCAACCTTGTGCGTCTTAGCGGTAAAAAAGATGTCAAAACTTAGCTTCTTTGATTTGTCGATTGATTTTGCAACGTTATCTAGGCCGAGAGAATCGCAAAGCCTTTTCGCTTTCAATTAAGTTATTGCTATAGAAGAAAGGCTGGGTTTAAAGACAGAGTTTATAGGCATGGTGGCTTTGTCCTTAAACAAGAGGGAAGGCAAAACAGCAACGCCACCTTCTTTGTCGGATGAAAAAAGAGCTAAAGACTGTGCTTTTAAGAAAGATACAACATTTATAGTGGGCACTGCACTTCTAGGTGGTTTACAGCGTGTTAAAACGTCCACACCATCAGAAACACACCTGTTCATCTCGCTGTCCGGGGTGATTGTTGCTGATGTTGAACTTCCTGAGAAAGTCCATGATGTTTTGGGACTTGAACCAAAGTTTGCTGTTGAGCCTCTAAAAACGCCACAAGAGCTACTGACTCTCGTTCGACAAGTTGATCGACACACCCCGGACATCAAAATGAACAGGTGTGTTTCTGATGGTGTGGACATTTTAACGCGCTGTAAGCCACCTAGCAGTGCAGTGCCCACTAGAAATGTTGTATCTTTCTTAAAAGCCAAATCTTTAGCTCTTTTACCATCGGACAAAAAATGTGGCTTTGCTGTTTTGCCTTCCCTTTGTTTAAGGACAAAGCCATCATAGCTATAAACTCTGTTTTTAAACCCAGCCACTCTTCTATAGCAAAAGCTAAATTGAAAGCGAAAAGGCTTTGCCACTCTCCCGACCTAGATAAAGTTGCAAAATCAATCGACAAATCAAAGAAGCTAAGTCTCGACATCTTTTTTACTGCTAAGACGCACAAGATTGACTGCCCGCTGCGGGTAATAGTTTCTGAAAACGGGACCTGGCAAAAACAGGTTGCCTTGTTTTTACAAGAACAGCTTAACCTTTAACCATTGACAATCCTTCCCTGGTAAAAGACTCTGAGGCGGTTATTAAGTTTTTAAGGCCTAATGACAAAGGACTGAATGCTTTCTCGATAGACGTGAAATATCTATAGTATTCACTTACCCATAACGCACTGCTCCAGTGCTTAGAAGAATGCATTGATTCGTTTGGGTCAATAAACTTCCAGAATGCGTCAGGTATGCCAGTTCTTGGTTTTCTGGAATTGCTTTCATTTTATTTAAAGTCAATAGTTGCGTCTTGGAATGAGCAACAATTAATTTAAAAAAACGGCGTTTGCATAGGTTCCTGTTTGGCACCAGTCCTGAGTGACATCTTTCTCGCGCATAAGGATCGCCACATTCAAAAAGACCTCGACTTTTCTCTCGTTTTGAAGGCCTGTAGGTTTGTTGATGATTTCATTGTATTTATCGAATGTTTGGATACTGTGTTCGAAGTTGTTGTCCTTAGTCTTTTAGATTTGTTTAAGAAGCACTCGTATTCTCTTGAACTTACTCATGAGTTACCATCTGGAAATTCGATAAGGTTCTTAGACCTAACACTCTGTCTTAGAAGTAATCATTTGTGCTGGCTGTTTTCACCGAGAAGTGGTAAACCCCTTTTACTTTTCCACTCAGCTCATTCAAAATTGGTGAAAAGGGGTATCATTAAAGGTTGCCTGGTAAACGCTCTCAAGAGGTCATGCCCGCACTCAATGCAATGCAGTTTCAAAGCACCGGTAGAGAGCCTATTAAGCGCTGGTTACTCGAGCGTCCTGATTTCTGCTGTTGCGGAAAAACGTTTGAAGCAATTTAAAAATAAAGGAGAGCGATCTCAGCCTCAAAGCGCGTCTGTTCCCATGAAATGTGTCGTAGTTCCATATCTGCATAACATGTCGCATCGGGTGAAACAAATAGGTAAACGCGCTGTTGTCACCGTTGTTTTTTCCACCCCAGAAAAGCTTCCAAAGCTTTGTAAGCTTGTGAATAATCCAGCTACTATTAGAGGAAGATGCACTGTGAAACACAGAACGCGCTTTGTACCTTGCGTGTGTCGTATAGCTCATTCCGCTTTCGTGCGGAATGGTATACATAGGACAAACCGGAAGGTGCCTTAATGACCATTTAGGAGAGCACAATAACAATGTACAAACGTAGTTAAAAGACACCTCGGAATCCACTGCCGAGACTGCAGCTGCGTGCCGGTTTTTGAGGGTTGCGAGGTATTAAGCAAGCACAACTCGCAGGCCACGCGTGACATAATTGAAGCTTATCAAATAAACAAGTTTGACGGTAAATGTGTAAGTTTCCAATCAGTTGCGTTGTTGCAAAAAGAGATTGCGTATCTCAATCCTTTTTAAGTTACATATATATTTGTTTTCAGACCATTCAACAAAAGACAAGAGTTTAGCTGACATTGTATCGCAGTGGTTGTTCCTGCAGCCTTCTACGCATGCCCAATTTTCTCATTTTTCGCATATATACCACTCCGATAACAAAATCTTTGTTGAAAGTCAGCACTCTTTTCTATCCTTGTTTTTTTTTCGCTTCCGTAGTTACGATGTAAGTACTTCTAGGTTGCGCTGTTCCTGCATTCAGTGGTGTTTGTAAGTTTGGTCAACAGCGGCCCCACCCCCGGAGGCCGCCGGAATCAGTTTTTCTGTCGTGGGCCAGGACATGGGACCTGTTTCATACGCCAAAGAACGTGACGAAAGGATTAAGCGAGCTGAGGCGCCGAGAAGGTGAGGGTGGCCGCTGTCTTTGTGCAGGAGGGAACGGCTGCTGCGCTGCTACATATTGCTGAATCTCTCGAGGACGCTCCCCGTTGCTGAGTCGGTGCGCGTTAGGGTGAAACCCCTGAGTACTCATCCTACCATACACTAGTGGTACAGATGGCCCACTTCGCCGCAGTAGTAGCAAAGGGGCCTATCGCCTGAGGTTCGTCATACGTCAGATTTACAGGTGACTTCACGCGAAACGTTATACTGGGAAGTGCTCTCGTAGTATTTGCAGGAGCGAATTGGTGGGGCGATGGTGAAAAAGTAGAGGATGGCTGGCGCCCTGTAGAAGGTTGAAGACTCCTGATTCCTTCGGCGTAAGACTGAGCAGCAGCTTCCGCACGCTCTGAGAGCGATGGTTGGGCCACATTTCTGAGTTCATCGCGAATGATGTCACCCAGAATCGTCACACTCGGGTGAGAAGTGGAACGAACTTTGCATGCTCCTCGCGGAGCACGCTCCACACAAGCTCGCGGAGTGCTGATAAGTCCTGTCCGCAGGTGAAATGTGACACCGCGGCGACAGAAGCTTGGCGGTCACACTGCTGAGAGCGTTGCTGAAGTACTCGTTTATGGTAGAAACTTCAGCGATGAACTCATAGACAGTGTTTGGGGGCTTGCGCATTAGTCCAGCAAAACTTTGCTCCTTGACACACCGCTTGAGGAGACGAACTTTTTTTGTTTTGTACACCCTTAGTTCCGCGATTTTGAACAAGCGTTACATGTCTTCGACAAACATCACCATGTTTTAATTTGGCTTGTGAACCTGGATCTGCAGAGCCTGCTCGGCTTTTTCTTTCCTTGCGAGATTTCTGAATGCCTGGCTTAGCTGTCACTGAAATTTTGGCCAGCTCGTGATGGCGGCTCATGGTTCTCATACCTGGTATGAGCATAGTCTTCAAGTGCAAAATAGAAGTAGCGAAGCTTTCTGGTTTCATTCCATTCGTTGGCGGCCGCGTCCCGCTCGCAGTTGTCTAGCCAGTCATCCACTCCCTCGAACACATCGTCATAAAACGGCTTCGGGACGCGTGCTGTGTAGACAACGCTTGGGGTGGATATGAGTTGGTCTACGTTGCTCTCTTGCGGCTGACTTGCCGTTGCGTTTATTATTCTTGCCGAACTCAAGGGACCAAATTAAGGAGCTAGGTCTAGCAAGCGGCTGCTGAGGCGAAGTGCCAGGTTTTCTCCGGAATTGTTGAAATGGTGGCAGCAGCTTTAAGCGGCTTGAGTTCAAACTCACAAATTTAAACTCTATTCAGCACCTCCGCCAGTTTTCCACGGTAATAAAATAAGTGCAAGAAACAGTGTTGAAAGCAGCGTCAATCGAGCAACGCGAGTTTGTCGTCATCTTTTTCAAGCCCAAATTCTTCTTCATGCACAAGTAATATTGAAACTAGCCACGCAACAGCCAGAAAATCACTGCAAGTCCGTGCCAACATATATAGTCCTGACCGGCCTGAAGTGGCAGACCTGTCTCGTTTGCTTGGACGACGTCGTGGTGTTTGCTTCAAACTTCGACGGACACTTCCACCACCTTGAAGTTGTACGACAAGCAATCAAGATTTCTTGACTCACCTTTAGTTTAGAAAAGTGTCGCTTTGAGTAGGAGAAGCTCTTTGGCATGTCAACAAACAGCTCCAATCGCTGCGTTGCCACCGTTCACCAACAAGAAGACAGTAAGCTGATTGCTCGACTTGTCCGCCTACAACAGACACTTTCTCGAGAAGTTTTCGCGTATAGCCAAGCCACTACCTCATCTTATGAAGATACACGTACAAATGAAGTAGGAACTTAGTAATCTGATACTTCTGCATTTCGGCCATTATGCCGGTAAATAAATATACGTACATGCAAGCGCCGTGCACAAAACTGGGGGGTTAGCAAGAATTATGTTTTGCTAGCCTGTCACTATGCGAGGTGGAAGCCAAATATTCCACAACAGAAAAGGAGTGCCGCGCCATTATCTAGACTACATCAAAGTTGCACCCCAATCTCTATGACAGTTCCTTCAAAGTTGTGACGTGGCCACCACGCCTTGTTTTTGGTCCTGGTCCCCATCCAAAACACAAGTACCCTTGAGATCACCTCGCAAAGGAGAGCCTGAGCTTGAAAATTTAATATCTCCTGTTTACTATAAGGCCGAAAGTGCCCTTCTAATCTCTGCACACTTTCTCATTGTAGTTACCTCATGAACCACTACTACCGCATTGTCCATAGGCAAGTGCAGGTGTGGCAAGATACAAAACAAACCAGCGCTCAGTATTAGGAGTAAAACAGTAACTACAACAGTGCTAGAAAAGCACACACCTGCCACAGCTGCGTTGAAATTTGCATGTTCAAGGGAACTAGCGTAGACATCCGTACAACCAAGTCAGTCGTTTGCAATGAAGCCCGCGTTCTCCTTTCCAGGAGGGAAGTCGTGGAGGTGACGCCAGAGTTCACGTAAGTTCAAATTCGCTTCTTTTTTGTTACCGTTAGACCTGATGACGTGTGTTGTTATTTAAAGAAGCTAGCTTTTCTTGGGTTAGTTGAACGCATATATTTCCGTCCGTCCGTCTGTCTGTCTTTGTGTATGCCTTACCATTCAGCTACCAGGTGAAAGTTAAGCACTTGTTGAACGCCCAGCTCTCTTGAACTGGTGGTTGCGTTCATGCTTGTGAATATTATCGATCAAAGAGCAAATATTACGCATATCTGAGGTGCAACGTCAATACGTAAGTGCTCGGTTTTGTGTATTTTTACTATAAAAATGCATGGATGCATAGTTCAAAGATTCTAGTGTTTCCTACGCTGCGCAGAAAGTGCCACGCCATGCACGAAAAAAGGCAGCCGGCAGAAGTCTATTGTCTTTCCACGATATTTCCAGCGAGGCACGCATATACGGCCCCAATTTTGGCACTCACATTCGTTGTGGTGACATAGAGACCACTATGGCATCTATAATGTGGAGTACAACCAGATACTCGCGTTAGCCTCAGTTTAGTCGTCGTAGACGCATCCTTCTGTTGTTTTTTCTGACCAATCTCTAAGCGAGTGGTATGAAGCTGTGGTTTAAGGACGTTGCAGTAAAGGTCGAGACAACACATCTACACACATCACTTGTACACCGGCCTACAACTGAACAGGCACGCCGCAGAGCAGAAGCAAGCCGGAGTGCCGATGGAAAGCAGGTGGCACTTTGACAACGATTCTGAGCTTTAGTGGGGCTGGTTGGAAGCCTACCGCGTACTGATGGGTAGTGGACAGATGTGTTCTGTAAAAAATTTGTGGCTAACTGAATTAGCATGTGGTGGCGTCTCTCCACTTCGATAGATAAACAACCATCTAGAAGCTTGCTCTTACGCAACTATGCAAGGAATTGGAAATGCATCCTGTCTTCTATGATGATTAAACCCTCAGAGAACGCTGATACGTATGCTAGCGTCGAACATGCACCTACAAAACCAGTCCCGGTGTACAGTTCTTTTCACCTCCTCTTAGACCAAGTGCCGAAGAGCCAGATTATGACATTCTATCATCTAGTTCGTCCAGGTCGTTGCTAGTGTTCCATTATTTTTTTAAAAATATTTACTAGGAGGCGTAAGCGCATAAAGAATTCGCCATAAGCGCAATTGAACAGGCGCTACACTCGGGTCTTCGATTTTCGTGTGTGTGGAAAAGGAATATATGCTTTCAGCAATAAACCTGTTAAGCGCATGGAAGGATGCGAGGATGTGAATGAACAAACTTATTTATATTGCAAGGGCTCGTGTAGTGATCAGTAACCATGTCATGAAGTCATTTAGTACTCCCTTCCAATTTTGTTCTTTAACAATTTTGGTTCTTCGTTCAAAAAGCTGGTGTGTTCCTGTGTATCACTCTCACTATATTTACATTGACTTACAGAACTATTTTCGTGTACTACGTGACATTCGTGTCCAAAGTTGTTAACTACGTCCCATTGCACTTCTCCCGCAGCTCGGTCACCAACAGTCGCGAGTGCTTCGTTGTGGTGGCGATGAGCGCCTTGCTTCTGCTCATCAGCTGCACGCTTTTCGCCGTTCTCTTCACGCTCCTCTCAGACGACAGTGAGTGTTCCTTTACTTTTGTGTGTGTGATGCTAACCTGCATAGTGACGCAGCAGTTTTTTATGCTTCTTATCAACTTTATAGTTTTTCTGAACGAGCAATCTAGGACTGCAATAAGGTAACCTCTGGGCGCCATCAAATCATAACCATTTTACAGTGGTGCTCGATGTATGAGTGCAATGCTTCGTAAACAGGACGGGGCTCTTACACGGATGGTCACATTAGGGATGAAATTAACTTTCGTAATAAAAAAACATCCCATAGTTTTTGTAAATCGCGAACAGTGTAGGCGTAAATGCACAATGATACACTATGGCCAAAGTATTACAGTTCACAATAGGCTTAAGCAAATATGTACACAAAACCAGTCCGAAGGTGTAAGCGTAATAACGAACTTTGTTTTAACACCTAAACGGACAAGCAGTGCTGATAAGAGAGAAAGAGGGAGGGGGTAGTTTTAAAATCCATTACGTACGAAAGCAACCAACATCGGCGGCTGTGAATATGTAAAGAGAGATATTTAACGTCATTGTTTAAAATAATGAAATCATAGAGGAAATAGGGCCCGCAATAAGCAGTGACCAGAAGACAAGATAGACACTCCGTGATTTCGCATTACGAGTGCGTCTACACTAACGAAAGCATTTTGTTACCACTAACGAACTAACCAAATAGTTGCCAGTTTGCAATAACGTAGAAAGTGGCTGTTGGAACAGCATATTGCCTCACCTGTACTTTAATAGGCTGTAGTAGTTATAGAAAAGTATCTATCTATCTATCTATCTATCTATGTTATAGAAAAGTATCTATCTATCTATCTCAATGTCTGGAGGCTGTCCTGATCACCTGCCTAACTTGAGGAAGGCCAATATTATGGCTGAAAAGAAAGAGGGTTTGACGATTATGTGTGACTGGACGCCAGTTGTCAAAACTACTTTGCAAGAAGACTGAAGCAAGTGTGTGACGGTTGAACGTCAATTATTGTTGAAGCGCTGGAAACTACACAAACAATACACAAGTACGTACTCCTATGATAGTCATGGCGTTGGCTTAATGCCAATTGTATTCCTAAACACCAACCTCTGTAGGGGCCTTACGTGCAACCATGGCTGCTGGATAAAAAACCTTGTTTTTTATCTAGCGGTGGTGGTACCACCATTGAGGGCAACTGTCATATGGCGTCGACACGACATTCAGGTTACCGCTTCTGATGTTGAAATACCCCTGTTGGAATCGCGACGTAGCTGTATACAAAAAGATGTATGTTCTATAAAACATACGACTGACTGTCCATAAGTCTGCTCGTACAGTTGCTCATGTCTCTAGCATCATTTCTTCATGTTTAGCTCAACTAAACTTACATCACAGACACCATTGCTCTACATGACTTGCATAATATCGATTGAAATATTATTTGGGAACTACCGAACTATTTTTACCTCATTACTATTTATTTATTGACAGTAGGTTGATATTCTTGGAAGTAGGATAACATGTGGTAGATATTTATTTATTCACAGTAAGTTGATATTCTTGCAAGTAGAGTAACATGTGGTAGCATCAAACGCTCGTTAATAGTAAACTAATGCAATGCCTGCCAACGAAAAGAGATTGAGTACTTGTGTTGCACTACTTTCTTTTTTCTCCCCGCAGTCTTTTCGGTACCAACTGTAATAAGTAAGTATACAGGACTTTTTATCTAATTATTTCGGCATCCGTAAGTGATGAAAGGTTCATCCGATTGCCAACATTAAGTCTGCTTTATGCTACTGACACCTGTGGTGCAACATCGGTTCACAAAGCCTACACGCAAGAACAGCATCAAGGGCTCGGGAGGAGCCCTTGAAGTGTTCTCGCTTTACTCCTGGTGGGAGATTTCGGCAGGCGCCTGCTTGCAATCAATGAAATTGCTTTTTCGTGGAATGCTTCTTTTTCAGGGATGTTACGACCATTTTTGACCTGTATATATTTTCGTAAAAGCCCTGCTTGCTATACACTTATGCTGAATCTCGTTACAGGAACCTCAACTAAGTCCAAGGAGGCGATTTATGCTGCTTGCCGGGCGTTTATTTTTGCCAGAGACTGGTCGATTCGTGATATATAATCGAATATCGTGCATTCTTAATATTAAAGAACGAAAACACCTGACGTGTTATTCTGTGCAGTCATTTAGAATGGCTACTAGACCAAAATGTTTTTAGAGAAACGAGTCCATTACTAAGCAACCATGTGTGCTCAGCCACGTGGTGTACGACAACCCCAAGTCTTGCTCAAGGCTCTCTTGTGGTTTCGCTGAAACAGAAGCTGTTGGCAAACGATCACAAGGCCCTTCAAACATTGTCGTAAGATGACTGGACAACTCTTGCTTTACTTGGTTTTCTTTTCAACAAATCGGAATCATCCTTGCGCCCACCTCCCCCACCGGATATTTTAAGTAGTAAATGTGTTATCGCAATACCTCTGGAGTCGACGTTCTGTGAGAACATCAAAGTAGCGTCATGATGAACTCGCAAATAGTGCCAGCATATGACGTCATGATGACGTATAATACCATGTTTCTTGTGGTTACGTGGTAATTTTGGACCATTGTATCTTTTTTTGCAGAATCTTGCTTAGATTTTGACGAAAGATTTGAGCCTTTGGCCTAATATGTGAGCTACTGTATTTTGGAAGGTATGGTGCCAGTATTTCACGGCACAGGTTAGGGTGACATTCGGAAACATATCACCGATTTTTGCAACTTGTGGGATATTTTTTACGCGGGTACTTTTCTTGAACAGCATTTTTGTGGCTTATAACCACTGTTTCGAGAGCAAGTAGTAACTGAAATTGCACCCTAGGGACATCCTCGTGTACGCTTGGTGCTTACGGTGTATTTTCTGAAAAAAAGAAACCTAACGTATGAAAGCTTTATTGTTTATTAAGAAAAAAATCGACTGTGTATGGGAAATTGTCAGGTAGCTTCTATAAGGCAGTATGAAGACACTGTGAGCGTTTATTTTCGCAATTTGTTTTTGAAGCAAATCGCTTCAGTTCAGTTCAGTTTAATTTTCTTAAGGACCATCAATCAGGGGATGTTACATAAGCGGTCGTATTACAAGGAAAAAATCTAACAGTGTTCTAACAGTGATGACTCAATTGACATCACAGATTAGCAGTGATGCGTTCTTGAAAAGCACTGTCACCTCCTAGCTTCATTAGACTTTGTTTTGGCCATTATTGTCGTTGATTTTAGATGCTGAAAGCTAATTGAAATTGCGCTGCAACCCATACAGTTCTCTCTGAATGAATGTCGGTGGCATGCTGAGGGTTGAACGCTCAACCAGCGAGCTCTTGCCGGTAAAGCTCATAGTGGCGTCATGATGAACTCACAAATGGTGCAAGCATATGACGTCATGATGACGTCTAATACCACGTTTCTTGTGATTACGTGGTAATTTTGGACCAACGTATCTTTTTTGCAGAATCTCGCTTAGATTTTGACGAGAGATGTGAGCCTTTGGCCTTATATGTGAGCAACTGTATTTTGGAAGGTATGGTGCCAGTATTTTACGGCACAGGGTAGGGCGAATTTCGGAAACATATCACCTATTTTTGCAACTTGTGTGATATTTTTTACGCGGGTACTTTTCTTGAACAGCATTTTTTGTGGCTCAAACCACTGTTTCTAGAGAAAGTAGTAACTGAAAATGCACCCTAGGGACATCCTCGTGTACGCTCGGTGCTTACGGTGTATTTTCTGAAAAAAAAGAAACCTAATATACGAAAGCCTTAATGTTTACTCAGAAAAAAATCTGCTGTGTATGGGAAATTGTCAGGTAGCTTCTATAAGGCTGTACGAAGACACTGTGAGCGTTTATATTCGCAATTTGTTTTTGAAGCAAATCGCTTCAGTTCAGTTCAGTTTAATTTTCTTAAGGACCACCAATCAGGGGATGTTACATAAGCGGTCGGATTACAAGAAAAAAATCTAACAGTGATCTAACAGTGATGACTCAATTGACATCGCAGATTAGCAGTGATGCGTTCTTGAAAAGCACTGTCACCTCCTAGCTTCATTACACCTTGTTTTGGCCATTATTGTCGTTGAGTTTAGATGCTGAAAGCTAGAGCAAATTGTGCTGCAACCCATACAGTTCTCTCTGAATGAATGTCGGTGGCATGCTGAGTGTTTATTTATTTATTTATTTTATTTATACAAATACCCTAAGGGCCCAAAGAGGGCATTACATAGGGGGGGGATGCAAGTGAGTTTACAAAAACGAGGTGTGTACATATAATGGTACGCTTGGTGCTTACGGTGAACGCTCAACCAGCGAGCTCTTCCCGGTAAACCTCTTAGCCTTTTGAGCGTCGTTAAAGTGAATAATGTGCGTGGGGACAACGGGTGTGCTCTAGTGGACATGACTATTATTTGTGATGCAATCATACTTAATAGCCCGAGCAAACTGCCTGGTGAAAGTGTGGAGCTATGAAAACTGCGTCGCACAGTCTTTGTTCTTTTTGTGTTGTTTCAAAGCCGGAAGGATTGTAACATTGGATATTGTTCTTGCATTTAATGATGACAGTCTGTCACACGAGCCAAAATTCTGAAATGATTAAATTGGAAGCCTGGACAAAATCAATTATCTATCAGCCGCCTACGAATTATAGCAATCCTAGCAGTTTCGATAATGGGATCTATGCTAAAATTGGTATGGCATAACATGACTGTAAGACGAAAATAATTGACTAGTCAAAGCTTAAAATATAATGGCATGTATGTCTTGAAAATAAATATTTACATGTCATTGTCTTTCTGCTCTTGCGGTGCTTTTGTTCACATAATTCAAAACTAGTATGGGATGACATGATTGCATGGCGAACATACGTGACAGGCCCTAACGTGAAAATCATGACATGCATGTCATCTAAGATCATGACTACATGCCACGCTTATGATGCGCTCGCGGTCATTTCGCTAGCTTCGCATTGACCAAATTTGGTATTACGTGACCTGAATAGATGACGAAGGTAAAGACCGGTGCGAAAAGGATAATCATGCTATGCGCGTCATTCAAGATCACTACATGCCAGCTTCATAGACGCTCGTGGCCGTTTCGCTAGCTTCACATATACTAAATTTGGTATATTACGCGACGCTAACGGACGACTATGCTATACGACTGTTTTACCTGGTATTTTACATAAGTGGTTACAGCTAGTGAAGCATAAATAAAATGATGCACGTTGCAGTTTTTCTCTCACAAATGTTGTTAGAAATTAACTTGAAAGTAGAATCGTGGGGTTTAGAATTCGTCAAAATTCCGATATTAGTCAGATTTTTGTAGTTCTGCTTCAGTTGAAAGCGGAAAACTTTGAAGAAAAATATATGAGAAATATGTGACTATCGCGTTAGGTAACTGAAAAACGACACGTTAAAATGAGCAGCAGTATCTTTTATGATCAGCAGTGGACTAGGAGCTGCTAGTGCCGCAGTGGAAGCCGTGTCTCACAAACCATACTGCATTGACTTCTTGGGCAAATTTATCGATATTCACCTTGGATAGATGGATGAATGCATATGGCTGTACCCTTTAGATCGGGCGGTGGCTAGCGCCACCAAGCCGTAATACTTAATGAACCAAAAACTAGATTTATTTTTTTTCTTTAAAAAGTGAGTTTGAGGATTCGTACTTTGCAGTGAAGGGTTTATTTTCACTCGTGCCTTGACTTTAGCCATCAATCAGATAACCTTCTTCTAGTTAAGTCTACCCGCTTGAAGTGTATTTTGCCCTCCCGGTCCCTAAACCCCAGTGCTTTGAAAAACTCAGCGCCATCATCCTGAACTATAAGGTGAAGCCCTTTACAGAACATTATCAAGTGTTCGGCAGTTTCTTCTTCCTCTCCACACGCACTGCATACTGTGTCTACCCCTTCGTATTTGGCCCGATATGTCTTGGTTCGCAGTACTCCCGTCCTGGCCTCAAACAGTAGAGAACTACCCCGAGTATTATCATAGATCCTTTCCTTGGCAATTTCCTGCTTAAAGGTTCGATAGGTCTCTTGTGCGGACTTCTTAATCTTGCCCATTCTCAACATGTCAATCTCAGTTTCCTTCACTTTCTTCTTAACCGATAGTTCCTTTTGGTTTGGCCACCTGCCGTTTTCTAAGTATTCACCAGTCCATTTCCTGGTTCGCTTCCTCCATTTCGTATCGACATTCTTCATGTACAAGTAGCTGAAAACCTTCCTAGCCCAACGCTCCTCCCCCATTTCTCTCAATTGCTTCTCAAATTTTATCTTGCTGCTAGCTTCCCTGCCCTCAAATGATATCCATCCCATATCACCTTGTACTCCCTGACTTGGTGTATTCCCGTGAGCTCCTAAAGCAAGCCTACCTATTCCACGTTGCTTAATTTCTAATCTTCCTTGAACTTCTGATCTCATGCACAAGACCGCATTGCCGAACGTCAGCCCAGGAACCATGACCCCTTTCCATATTCCTCTCACAACATCATACCTATTGTAATTCCACAGTGCCCTATTTTTCTTCACTGCTGCATTCCTGTTACCTTTAGTCGTCACGTATATTTCGTGTTCCCTCAGGTACTCGGTCCCATTGCTTATCCATACGCCCAGGTATTTGTATTTATCTGTTATCTCTAGCGTGACCTCCTGTATTCTAAGCTCACTACCTTCGTTATCATTGAAAATTATGACTGCTGATTTTTCCTTACTGAATCTGAAATCTAACCTATCTCCCTCATTACCGCAGATGTCCATCAATCTCTGCAAATCTTCCTTGTTGTTGGCCAGTAGCACTATATCACCTGCGTACATTAATGCTGGTAGTGCCTGATCAATGAGTTTTCCTTGTTTGACTAAAGAGAGGTTGAAGCCCAGGCCACGTCCCTCTAATTTGGCCTCTAATCCTTGTAGGTACGTCATGAATAATAAGGGTGACAGGGAACACCCCTGCCTAAGCCCCCGTTTTACCTCTGCAGGCTTGGATACCTGTTTTTCCCACTTTATAACTACCTTGTTACCTTTATAGATATCCTTTAAAAGATTAGTGACTACTTGTTCCACGCCTAGTGCGTCCAGCATTCCCCACAATTCCTCTTGAACCACGCTATCGTACGCTCCCTTGATATCCAATAATGCTAGCCACAAGGACCTGTGTTCCTTTTCTGCTATTTCTATGCACTGCGTCAGTGAAAACAGATTGTCTTCCAGACTCCTGGATTTCCGAAACCCATTCTGCAGTTCTCCCAGCACCCCCTCATCCTCTATCCATGCCTGAAGTCTTTTTTTATAATCTGCACCGCCAGCCTGTAGACCACTGATGTGACTGTTATGGGACGGTAGTTGTTTATGTCGGCTTTGTCCCCCTTTCCTATATAGATTATGCTCATCCTGCTAAGTTTCCATCCATCGGGAATTTCCCCATCGATTATTAGTTTGCTCACTGCCTCTCTCAAAGCCTGCTTAGATTTCAGACCTAATGTCTTTATCACCATGATTGGAATGCCATCTGGACCTGTTGATGTACTACTCGGAACCCTTTTCTCAGCCCTTTCCCACTCACGTTGTGAAAATGGAGCCATTGCACCACTTGGTTCGTTCTTGTCTATTGTGGTGCATAAAGCACTGCTTTGTTGAAATTTTTCTGTCACTTTTGTTCTTATATATTCAATAGCTTCGTCCCCTTCTAGCCTAGCACCTTGAGGTGTAGTTATAAACCTCTGTTCTTGGCTCGTCTCGTTTCTTAGGCAATTTAGATGGTTCCAAAATTTCGCAGCTGCCTTTCAATATTTTTTATGTACTTCTGCCAGCCACTGAGCTCCTTTTCTTCTAATATTTTCATTGATCAGAAGGGATGCCTCCCTTCTACAGCTTAGAAAGGTGTCCCATTTTCTTTCAACCTCATCTGTCGGTTCACCTCGCTGCTTAGCATGTCTGTGTTCCCTAGAGGCTTCCTGACGTTTTGCTATGGCTCTCTTAACTTCCTCATCCCACCAACTTTTGGGTTTGTGTCTTCTTTTCCGGGGTGACTTGTCACGCGTCTCAGCAAGCTCTAGCTCAAACAGTCTAATTAGATTCGTGTAAGTCCACACTGTCTTATTATCCTCCGTGATTACTTTCTGAATTTGTTTAGTGGCTATTTCAATTTGCCTTTCTGAATAAAAATTTTGCTGTAGTTGCTCATCTTGTCTCCTTCCCACTTTCACTGCTCATCCAAAACTTAGCTCGATATGTTTGTGATCACTACCCAGACTTCTGCAGTCACGTTCATCTATGTGCATTCTCCTGAGCTTATCATACATCTTATGTGACATCAGTGCATAATCTATCGTCGACTGCAGCCTTCCTACCTCCCATGTTATTTGCCCTTCACACTTCTTGGTGTTGCTGAAAATGATCAAACCAAGCCTTTCACACATATCCATGATCATGTTGCCTGTTGATTCGGTATACCCAACTATATCTTCCATGTGCGCATTCATATCTCATAGTATAATTACCTCGCACTCTCCACCTAACTCCTGAATGTCATTTGATATACACTATACCATTGCCTGGTTTTCCTCTCTAGCCTTTGCTTCCGTCCACAAGTACACGAAACCAAGGAGTGTCGTTTGACCTGCCACTTTCCCTTTTAGCCATAAATGTTCCTTGCACTCCTGCTTGACCCTTTGCCAGTCTTTACTTTTATGAATGAATGCCCCAATACCACCCCCCTTTCTGCTGCCTTCTGTTCTATTACAATATTCTCACGCGTAGTCCAGATTGTTCGGAGGTTGTTCCATGTCCCTGAGATGTGTTTCTACAAAACCGTATACCATCGGCCTCTCTTCCCTTAGCTGTTCTTCTGTCTCTTCCCACTTGAGCCTGTTCCTACCACCCTGCATGTTAATATACAGTTTGTCTGAGTTGTCTCGGCGCTTGTGGCTACGTCTATTTATGCCCCAGACTCTACCTATCTCAGATACTGGTGCCACTTAGGAATCGTATCTGTCCATACCACCTGTCGAAGAGTCTCTTTGGCTGTTTTTCTTGTTACTAGCTATCTTGCACCCCGAAGGGCTCGCTTGCCCCCCAAAAAAGCTACTGCGCGTCCTGCAAGCCGCCAGCCCACCTCATGACCTAGCTGTCCGTCGAAGTGAATTCTGTCTCGTTGAAAACCACCCCACCTATGCACCTCTTTGTTTATTTCCACCACCTCAAAGCCTTTCTCTCGACTCATCCGCCATATCTCTTGGTTTGCGTTGACAACCGCTTTTTGCAGGTGGCTATCACGCACCGGTACCTTCGGTATCGTGCATATCACTACCTGAACCTTAGGAGAAGTGGCGCGCATGTCATCAATGCCTTTCGCCAGAGTGGCTGCTAGTCCTGCTGTATCTTCATTTAAGACATCGTTTAAACCACCTGAAATTATCACGAGGTTTCGTCTATCAGCTGTAGTTTTGACTTTAGCGCTTGCTTGCCTCATGACTGCTTCAAGCTTGCGTTTTGGGAACACCCCTACTGCAACCCTCTTGTCACCTCATACCCTCTTTTTGGTGGCTTCTGTGCATCGATTTGAATTCGAGTCCCCGGCGATTATCACATGCTGTGACTTTTCAGCTGTAGCGTTCTGCACCTGGGGGCTACTTGCACCTGTGACGCCGGCCGCTTTGTCTTCTCCCAGCCCCACCACTACCTCACTGAAGCTGGGCCTTGCGACAATTGAACCAGCTGAACCTGTTTTTTCCAAACTTGCTTGCTCTTCCTTCTCCCCCGTTCTGGTTGCTGGTTCCCTGCTGTTCTCTCCGTAGGCCGCTTCTTTGTTCAGCCTCGCTAGTGCTTCATCGGCGGACTTCAGTCTTTCTCCCATTGCCCTCGTTTTCTCGTGCTCTGTCGCCAACGCAGTCTCGAGCTCGGCGATTCTCATCAGCAGTTCGCTCTGGGCAACCATCATTTTCTTCATTTTTTCCTCGACCAAACATTGCCTACACTTCGCGTCAGCCTCTTCTTCATCCGCTTCTACACTTGGGTCCACTTTCAAAACCACTCCGCATCCTGAACACTTTACAGTCTTTTTAACCATGTCTTTCTGACACCAATTGTCCCTATTCTCGATAATTACTAAACTCGAGCCCTGTACTACGAAAAATAAAGAAAGTCTAAGCTCTACTACGAAAATTTGCGTGTTCAATGTACGCGCACCTGCCCCACGGGGTGGCAAAAGGGAAAAAAAACCCAACAAAAAATTTCAAAGACACACACCCGCACTAACTAATAAATACTTGGTGACTGGCCCTAGAAAAAGCCGTACCATAAAATAAGTGCTACGAAGATTTCAACTGCTGCCTTATAATTATAAAGACAAGCTCAAAACATGCAAAAACACTTATCTGCGCAGTCGATCCGGAGCGCTCAAAACACACGTCCATCCACCGTGACAGCCCGAACCGAACTCCCTTAGAGTGTTGCGCCGCCAAGCGGAATTCCGGAGCGTCCTCTCAAAGATGGTCAGTAAGCAGCCGCTCCACTCGTTTGGTTGTGCTAGCCTCAGTGTTATCCACTTCGCAAGAAACTACCGCCACAATTTTGCCCGTTTGCTGCGTCAGTGATCAAACTGGAGCTTCCCTGAGATCAAGTTGCTCGATCCTTGCGGCACTAGAAGAAGTTTTCGTGAAAATTTGTGGTAACACGCGCTTTCGAGTATAGCCCACAAACTACACATATCGGATTTGCAAGGTTTGCTGTTGCCACGTACGTTAGTTAAATGTTATCGTCTGACCCTTTCAGTTCAAACTCGTGTTGTTTTACTTGCATACAGCATTCGTCAGTGCTTCTGTAGTGCAAAAATTCCGTAACATAGTAAGCGGAAGGTCGCTCGGGCCCACGATTTGCTCTTCTATAACTGAGCAATCATAAATAGGCCAGCTCTGTGCCACTCGTTTTCGCACGTTCGTTCATGCAGATGACAGCGCACTGCAAGCGATTTGCTTGTTTCACGAGTTTCAGAGCGAAATCAGCGAAATGGTCTCAGTATGCAGATAAACTTGGTGACGCAATGTTGCTGGTCTCGAAGTCGTTCGGCCGAGGTAATTCCGCAGATTGCTTACAGCAGTGATGCCGAAAGGAAGCATCCTGAGGACAAGTGTTTCACGCTGGACGTAGAAAGCTTTGAACAACGTTACCAGAATAAACATAGTTTCGAAGCACCGGCGAAGAAGTTGGGTGCGTGGTGGTCCCAAGAACTAGTGCCGCTATAGTCGGACCTTGCTGCCGGGGCCGGCACATATTGTGATCAGCTCTTAAAAGCGGCTTTGCTTGTATACTCTGCATTCGCTTACAAGCCGTGCCATGGCTGAAACGTTAGGCATAAAAGTATTGCTCCTCGTACGTGTACCCAATTTTTTATACTCACCAGACCTGAACATTTGTGCTGAATAATAAGAACTACGGGTTCCGGAAACGTATCAACGAAGAGCATCGTGTCGAAATTCTCGAAAAGACACACATCCGCTGCGTTATCGGGCGGTTCTGATACAATGTATCTTCACTAGCATTTCGACCCGCTCCTCGATTGCGTTCGTCACTCACGGTGGTGCCTTCAACAACAACATGCATTCCCTGTTGGATTTAGACCCACAATCAACAGAAACTATGGTTCTTCATGTGGGCACGAATGATTTGAATTTATACTGAGGGCGTGTTGCTTTTCAAAAATGCAGGCATGTGCTCGGCATCGTCACCAGCACCATCTTCGTATAATAAAATTACGCAAGTCTGATTCTACCGAGATCCACGAATCATCGTCGAGGTAGCTCAACCCTACCATTGGTTCGCCACTGTCATGTCCAGGAATTCTGCACATCAACAACTAGTGGCATTTGTTGGGTTGGGGCTGGTAAATGGCGTTACTCAATGGGAGACCACCTTTAAACATTTATTGCTGCCGAACGCTTATGTATTAGCCTAAATCACTCCGTATATACAACATGGGCGTCATTCTGTCACAGTCCAATAAAGTTCGCTTTATTCACATGAAACCTTTGGGTTAAATAGCGACTTTCATCTGCTATGGAAGAGATACCATTGGAGGTAGTTTCAAAGATTTATATAAAAACAATAAGCCTTCATCTGCTCAAATGACTGAAGTTACATATTCTCGACGACTTTGTTTTCGTATCAGTGAACTTTGGTTGATATCGGCAAAGTTACTGCGATTCGACGGCCACTTAAAAAACGTGTTTTTGCCGTAAACTCACTTGCAGGGGCATACGCGCTTCGTATTGCTTTCGGTCACTCCAAAACGTAAAATATTTCGGAGCTCTAATATGTAAGGTTGTTTCTCTTGATGCTGCCCAACATGCGCAGGCTTTAATACTCTGTAGATCTTAGGTTGACGATCAGCAATCACGCTTCTCAGGTCAAATAGAGTAAACGATCAAAGATAAGAATAGGTCTTTGTCATTCAAAGTAAGAGGTACCAATCGATAAGACGCATTCATATAAATTATTTTTCTTTCTGAGACATAGGTAACTAATGGTACTGTTTAATGTAACAATTGATTGAAACGTTATGTAGGAAAGCTCTCAGCGTAGTAAGACATCATACAGTGACATTTATTGGTAGTATTGCCGTGCACACCATTGATACTTCCTTACGGTCTCATGTAAGTAAACAGCAGTAGTGATTGTAATAACTACTTGGAATTAAAGAGTATAAAAATATTATAAATGCTCTCTAAAACTATAAACACTTACATTGAAAGTTTGGTATGAGTTAATCAGATGATCAAATTGTGATGTATCAAATGAAAGTGGAGACAGGGAGGATAAATGCAGATTGAAGTATTGTGTGTTGATAATTAGTGATTTGGCGTAAGGTTTATTTGGTATTCTTCATTATCAAAAGTATCGATTGCGCCCAGTACATTGCAACTGAGATTCCCTCGAAGACATCCATGTGCATCTGAACCCTCACGGTATGACTAATCACTTGTAATAGTCGGTTAATTTATTTCAAGGTTGAACTAGAAATCTTTTTCTAAACAAGAACGTGTTCATGAAATATATCAGCCATTGAATGTATGTAATTGCCACCGGAGATAAAATCAATATTACTCTGATAGTTACCTATGATAAGTATTTGGGACTGATCAAGACTTTTTTCAATATACTGAGTAAAACAATCAAGTGAAAGCTATGGAAGAGATGACATTGAAAGTTTGATATTTAGCGTTTTTAGCAATTATATAGCGCGTGTAGATAACCTATAAATTAGTATATTCGACAATGCCACGGTAAGGATTCAAATCAAAGAAGAGGGACGGGCCAACTGAATTATGAATGTCTCGCTAATTGGCAGATAGTAAGTCTCTAGCCGAATTAAAGTCAATGTATATTTCATTAGAGAAGCTATTAGAAAGTTTCGCCAGTCCTTGTGAGTTGTGGACAAACATCTGCTTCTAGTGACGTCACTCGGTGAATTCATGATAAAGTTATCTAAGCTTAATGAAGTTGCGTAAAAATAAGAAAGCCTCATTTGGCCAACCATTAATGTACTTGTCAGATTATGCAGAGAACACAAGCTTCTAGTATTTCACCTCTGTGATTTAGCATCCTATGTCGCATGTCCTTGACGCCACATGTTCGGCAACTATAGCCATTTCTGCTAAGTACCTGACATTACTCGAGTGTACTTCTCAGAGACAGATAAAAAGCATCCTCAGCACTTTGATGTTGAAGTGCGCAGCAGGGTCACTGTGAAAGCTAGGAGGGCGGTCTTTCAGAGTATTTTATAAACAATCTTTGGGTAGGTGATACAAGCACACTTGCTGGATAGCTGCTACACTATAAACATTCGCAATTCTTCTACAGTAGTCCAGCATTAATTTTGATATCCTTTGTCGTTCTCTACAGAATTGTGGTATCCGTTGCAGACTTGCTAGAAATGTCATGCAATTTATTTGATTCAGCGGCTGTCGATGATCAAGAATTATGGCTGAATTTGGTGGGCGCCACAGTTAATAGGTGATCAAAAATAAGTTTTCTAATGCATTGGACAACGCACTCGTTATGCAATTCACATTGTGTGACTGTTCGCTGTTCGTTTGATGTTCTAAAAAACTTTATTACTCATATTACCACGGTTCCTTTCCCGATAGCAAGCCTGCCTAGGGCCAGTTTAGAAAGAAGTTCTAAGCACCGGCGCGACTCAGTGGTTGAATACTGGGCTAGCACGCAGCCGATTCGAGTTTTAATTCGAATGTGTCTCTGGTGCTTTTATTTAAATAGCGTTTTAGGGGCGAAGCTTCTTAAGGCATGGGTCTGTCCATCCCTTGTATATATGTTGTAGTATGTGCCACAGGGAGCGAGATGGGAGATGGTGGTACTCGGAGTGTTCACTAGATGGATGCACAGACGGACCGACGGACACACAGACAAGTAGGCGTATGGACGGATGGACGCATGAACAGACTGGCTGACATATGGAGGGACGCCTGGATGGACGCACGGATGGTCACGCAGACGGAGGAAGCAAGAACGAATGAAAGGACGGACGAACGAACGCACGGGTACGAAAGCACGGGTATCAAACCACACCTCGGTAACTGGCCACCCACGTCGAAAACGCGCTGTACAGAGGTCAGCCTCTTTCGGCTTAGAATATAACACACACACAGCACGCCCACACATCTTTTGTTCGGTGGTGACCCACCCAGCTGTCACCGATGTGGTCATCCCCTCACCATACTCCACATACTCCTTGAATGCTCTGAGCTAGAGGCTTCCAGGAAAAAACATTTTTCACTAGCGTAGAAAAAACACATACCCCTTCATCCAGCTATGTTTATCGGTCGCGAACCTCTTTTTAAATATAATGCATTGAATGCATTCGTAACGGAAGCAAATGCTTTTCATGGTATCTACTAAAGTGATCGGTAGCACGGCCTCTGAAAGGAGGCTGCTGCTGCGGATGCTACATCCGAAAAGAGCACCTGTCTCCCGGCCCTTGTGACCTAGGGCGCTGGCGAGGTATCGGTGCTAATATAACACTCCTATTCTATGGTGTCATGATTACTTAAGACTCATTCTCACCAGGCATTATTCACTTCACTTTCATGATTTTAACAAATATGTCTTACGCACCTAAGAGAGCAGAATCTTAGGCCCTTTTACAGCCATTTCACATAACCATTGCTCCGATCCGATATCATTTCCTGGCGCTCTTTGGCCATCAATGGCCCTTGCGCCACAAAACAACATATATCATCCTCATCATCATCAAAGGGACAAGAAAGAGTCGCTTTGTAGTCGTTCTGTTCTCGCACTATAGCTATCTTCATGTCATACCAACTAGCCAAAACCACAACACTTCTATGATACATGGGGTGTGACGTTCCAAAACCACCATATGATTATGAGAGACGCCGTAGTGGAGGGGTCTGGAACTTTCGACCACCTGGGGTTTTCTAACGTGCACGCACATTTGAGCACAAGTTAACAGACACGTTGAAGCGATGCTCTCATGGCGCTCATTTAGGTCACTGCAGCACTGCAGCAGATAGCGAGCAGTAATCACCGTATTAAGGCACGTGAAAATTCAAGGAGGAACGATATTCCTTCCTCCGTGTAAGAATCCTCTGCTGTCTTAAGCGTGAGTATGAGCGCGAGTGAGCAGTCGTGAGAATAGTCATGAGCACGAACGTGAGCGCGTACTGGTCAGTGTGAGTGGACGTAATTGAGCACTCAGTATGAGTAGTCGTGTGTAAACGTGAGTGAGCCCACATGAGGGTAATCGACTGTGCGTGTTTGTGGACGTGAGTGTGTACTCATAAGCGCGAGTCGGTATGCCGCACGGAAAACTCAGTGAGACACAAACAGTGAGTGGTCGTAATGAGGTAGTCAGAAGCCCGAATGGTGCTAGTCGTTACCAAGACAAGCGCTATGAGGCAACAAAAAAGGTTTAATTTGATATTGTGTAAGCCCAATAGCGGAGGGTGGATGTTGAAGAAAAAACAGGTAGCATAACTAGCAATATGATGACAATATTTGACTTTTCTTCAAGAGATAACTGTCGTTCGTGCACCGCGTTACGATCGGCGAGCGTGTCGCTGTTTGCGGCGTTGCCATTGCGGAAG
Source organism: Rhipicephalus microplus (assembly GCF_043290135.1). Classification (NCBI taxonomy): domain Eukaryota; kingdom Metazoa; phylum Arthropoda; class Arachnida; order Ixodida; family Ixodidae; genus Rhipicephalus; species Rhipicephalus microplus. The sequence continues at coordinate 14,399,186 of NC_134710.1, forward strand.
TGGAATTATTCCGGAATGAATCCGAAATTATTCTACATTTTCGCACACCTGGAATGGAATGAGAATAGAAGGGGAGGGGGGGCAACATTTGGAAGATTACAATAAAAATTGAGTTGAGCGCATCTTGAGCGGAATGGAATTGCGTCTTTTTCCTAAATTAGAGTACGTTTTCATCCACGCACTGTTTATTAAATTTTATACATTAGTAAATTAGAGCCTCGAATTTAGCAATAAAGCAGAAGTTTTAAAATGGCTTGGCTGATTACAAGCATGGTACATTTATAAGCTGGCCTCAGCCGCCAGCTCACACGCCGCCCTTCATTTTTTTTTTCTGCTTGCTTCTGTCGCCAGACACGATTGGGACGAAAAAGCGCTTCTTTTTCTTGGTTTATGCGAACTGGTACTACTGACGTAGTACTCGTGTTGACTGCAAGTTTTCGTATACCAGTTTGCACCCCGTCTCCCCTCATACACCCCCCCTCCCCCCTCACACACACCCTTTAGCAGTGCTGTCATTCCTGTCTAGACATATAGGCGCCTTTGCCGGAAACTCAGCCGGCGAAGGTCTGCAGGTCAGCGCAGCGCAGTCGTATACGATTTTCCTTCGTACGAGGAAAAGAGAAAAAACCTTTCAAAGCATAGGTTCCGAGACGATGCAGGACAGCACACGTAACCATGCATGGACACGGCGGCGCCTCTGCGGAATCCCGACGCCACGATTCTCACCGAAGAAAACCCACGTTCGCTCGCTCTGTTTCTAGGGGGGGGGGGGGGCAGCCCGGGTGGCGCTGTCGGCTAGGGAAGCACTACCGTAACGCACAACCACGCTGGCTCCTGCGCCCAGTTGCTGGCGCACGCAGTTTTTGTACGCGAAAATGGCACACTCAAAACAGAATTTTAAAATTACGCGTGGAGAAAACAAAGAAGCTGCACGCTCCAAACTTTGCTTCGAAACTATACCTGCTGTATTCAGAGTATCATCGATTCTGATTCGGCTCTATAAAAGAAAGCACGAGACACGAGAGAAAGGGCTGGGAAACCAGCCGAAAATGACGTCCGTCTTCATCTCTGGCTCCGTGCCTACTCTTGACGCCGCCATGCTGAATATGATTTGCACAAACATGGAGCCTATTCGTGTCATTGAGAGGGAGGGATTTCTACAATTCGTAAACGTAAGTTTTACAATTTTATAAGCCGCCTTTGATCAAAGTAACTGCTTTGAATTCTGTCAAATCCAGGTCACCGTCCCTGGCTACAAGTTGCCATCGCGCGATGACCTCAGAGTAGTTGCTGCCCGAGTAAGTATAAGTGCTGAAGACCAAAATATCATCGTCCTTGGCGTGAGCGGAGTACGTCTGTATCGCACTCAACATGACGGGTTTCCTGGCTGTCGAAGCAACATTCGTGGACAGCAACTTCGCGGCTGACACGTACCTGCTCATTTTCACTCGCCTGATGGGGAGCAACGCAGGGGCTCGGATCCGCTGCGAGTACAACGCTACTTTGCAGAAGTGGAACATCCCTGACTAAGTCCAATATGTGTTTTCGCACTTTTTCGCCTGCGTTAACTGTTCTGATTTCATTTTCTTTGTCATCTGCGTGGTGCCAGATAACGTTTGATTGATGTGAAAGGCTTTTGAATATTCTCGGTGGGAAACTGAAAAGCACGATGAAGATGACAGTTTTGACGACTGATCTATATCTGGGGTTTAAGGTCCCAAAACCACCATAACATTATGAGAGACGCCGTAGTGGATGTCTCCGGAAATTTCAACCACCTGGGGGTCTTTAACGTGCACTCAAATCTGTGCACACGGGCCTACAGAGTTTTCGCCTCCATCGAAAATGCAGCCGCCGCAGCAGAGATTCAATCGCGCGACCTGTGGGTCAGAAGCCGTGTACATTAGCCACCAGACCACCACGGCGGGGCAGTTTTGACGACTGCCCGGAACACTTTACCAATGAGTTTTAGCGAATTTCATCAATTGGAGCAAATACGACTTGACTGCGCCGCGCACATCCTGCAGCTTAGCGGTAAAGACGCCGTTCGGCAGGTATGTGCTGATAAATAATATTATTGTTTCATCTTATATGCATCAATAGATACTTCGTCCATTCACTACTATTTTTATATAGCCAAGATTCGTTAAATAATTTGCCATGAATGCATGGGCAGACAATATAGGAACATAATAATTGTAGTTTGAAAAGGGCGGACAACTGTACTTATTACAGTTTTGATGCACGGAAGCTTTATTATGCAGATATCCGCACCCGATGTCTATCTAAAGTTTCGTGCGTGTTTCGCTACTTTATTTCAGGAATTTGTGGAGCACTCGCTGCCGTGATCGAGGTCACGAACTCTGCTTGCCACCAATTAATTGCCGCGAATCATTTTTCTGCCGCAGACCAGGTAGCCAGTTCGAGTTCTCCTCTCACCACTTTAATAAACTGTTCTGAAGTGCATAGAAAGACAAACAAAACCGCACATCACGCAAAGGATGCCCATGTTGTTCGGAAGCTATACACTATATAGATTTGGATTAGGTTGATTCCTTGTTTAAGCTATTTTCGCTTGCTTGTATTTTGGGCTCTCTGGTATTTTCTCGTTTAATATCCTTCAACTGCATATGTCGTATTTCTCTTTCTGGAACTCTGTTGCATTGACCGTTTGCGTTACCTGTAATTGCAATGTCAATGTTTACTAATTATCATTTTCACTTTATTGTAGGACCTAAGTGCCGAGGAAGTCGTACAAAAATGTGGTGCCATCATTGCATCTATACGCAACAGCACCGCCGACACGGAAAAAGTGTTTAATGGGGCCGGTCTGCATTTGGAATCTCACAACGCAACGAGGTGGAACTCGCAGCTTCGAATCATGAGAAAGCTTGTTACCACTCTTTCCAGTCATCCAGGACTGACAGATACCCTGCACGCGTGCAAGAAGGTTAAACTGTATAAATATGAACTGAGGCTCTCGACAGACTTGATTGAGCTTCTTTCCCCATTAGAGGAAGCTACGGAGATGCTGCATGAAATGCATGAGACAGCCGGGCTTTTACTTCCCGCGTGGTGAAATATCGAAGTTTGCCTCGCGGAAACCTTGAACAAAGGCACAAGCGCACTTCTTAGCAAATGGACAGCTAAAGGCCTACAACGTAGCCTTGAAAAGCGGTTCGCAAGCATGTGGGCTGACTGTTTTTTTTGTGTGTGTTTTTTTATGGGAGCCCTCCTAGACCCACGGTTCAAGTGTTCGTGGTGTGGTGGCGGTAGTGGTTAGAAGACGAAAAAGGCACCTAATTTTTCAAGCCCGGTAGGGAGCACGGAACAGTGCCTGTTCGTGGTGTTCATCTGCAACAGCCGAGCAAATGCGTTTAGCTGTTCTGGGGAGGGGACACCTTTGTTTTAGGGCAAGACAGCGCCAGCACCGTCGCGAATGCAGACACTGAAGCAGAGCCAAGCAGGTTGATGTTTAAAAAAAATATCAGGCAAAGTGATAGTGCCCACCAAGACTATATGCCTGAATCCATTTCAGGAAAAATTTCGCTTTATCTGGCAAAAGGAACTTGTGCAGACGCGGTAAAACCCCTGTGCTATTGAAAAGCGAACAAAAGCCGCTTTTTTCTGCTTTCCCGCATCGCAAGGGCAGTTTTCAGCGTGAATGACGTGAAACACGTTTTTTTCTAAGGCATCCCTGATGATGACAGCAAAGCGAAACCGGCTGTCAAGCACTTCTTTCTAGCAGTTCATGTTTGTGAAGCGAAACTCGCAGCCATAGGTATACGCAATATCATAGCATTTTTTTTTCTCTTTCTTTAAAGACTTAGCAGTCGTCAGATTTCTGGTTTTAGAAAACTAAATGGTGAAACGCCCATTGAGCTCGTAAGGTTTGCTTGTAAAACTTCAATGAATAAAACCGAAATAAATCTTTTTTTAATTGCACTGATTGTTATTGCAGCCTTTAAAAATCACGGCGACACCTAAGCACGTTTTACGACGTAGTGGTTGCCAAAGAACTAGTGACCAATTGCCTGGCTGTTAGTCTTGTAGAAAGATTTTCAAGCCGATGAAAATGAATGAAGTTGTGGGTGGCCTGTTTTAAACTCGAAAAGCGGCGAGCGACCGATACCGCTCTTAAGCCTGTTTCACATGCGAGCGAACGAGCGGCGGCGGTCGCAGCGATTAGCGGCGGGAGGACGCGCGGACGCGCGTTCGTTTCACATGCGCCGCTGCTCTTCCGCGACGCCCGCCGCTCTAGCGGGCAGTGTTGTCCGCGAAATCCGCCGGTTGAGCGCTGTTTTCAGTGGTATCTGAAAGCCGCGCTCTCCTCCAAGTGTCCTTCCTTTGGCGCCCCGTGCTACGAGGTTCATCATCAATAGCCGCTCGACTTTTACGCGTCTGTACACTGATTGAACTATTTGTAACACGAATCTTACAACAAATAAGCAACGTTTGCAGTTGCTTTTTTGTTTTGTTCTGTCTTTTTCAGGTATGATTCGTGTTGCGCGCTCATATAACCGACCATAGAGAAGCAAAAAAAAATAAAGAGTTTGCTTGTATGGCTTTATTATACAGCTGTTCCGGGTAGGTGAATGATTAGTAACCGCGAGCGTGTTTTGCACAGCACTTCCCATGTTTTTCCGATTCATTGCTTTTGCTTTCAGCGATTTAACATTCAATTGGTAACCTTCGGCCGTGTAACTTAAATGCATGCTCCTAGGCATGTGTTGCTGTACTGGTGCCTTAAATCAACGGCTGTTCTTCGTAATCTGTGCATTGTACATTGTGCTCGCTACCCAACGTATGTTTGCTGGCCGGCCACGCATTCCGTCACTAGAAACTGGCCAGTGCCGCAGGACTTGTGGACAGCCTGCCAGCTTGAGCGCTGTGCAGCGCAGTAGGGGACGTGGGGACGCGAGTTTGAACACCAATGTGCTTGAATTGGCCATTCAATAAATACAGATACTGACGCATGAAGTTCACTGCCTATTTCTATTTTATTTTCAATCTGCACTCACCAATCGTATGAACGCAGTGAAAGAGGACGGCGCCCCTCGCTATAGGTGGAGCAAATATGAAGTAGATCCATCTTCAAATCTGTGAGCATTTCTTGTGGCGTGCTTTGCAGGTATGGTTTCAAAGACAAAAGAAATAACCCGTTAGCGTCCATCGCCTTGTGAGCCGCAATGACGTTGCGCACTGCGTTCAGTTCGTCGTCGACAGTTTCCAATTCTTTTTTTCGCTAACGCTTTGACCTTTGTTGTGGCGTTGATGAAACTTCCTCACTTTCTCTTGGGCAGCTGGCACCCTGTAATGGTTTGGAAAGTGGTTGATTGGAAGGCGGTGGATTGCCGGGAGGCGGATGGTGGGGTGGCGGATTAGGTGGTGTTGTAACCCGTTCTGGTACGCTAGGTTCTTGTAATATAATTTCAAACGGATTTCTTGTGGCGCGGCAGTTATCAACATCTGAACCATTCCGGAAAGCTTGCGATGGGAGGTCGAGTGGCTCCACAGGCAAGGATGTTGGAACCACTGTTTCCTCGCTGGCATCCATGTTACTGATTCTCCTGAAAGCAATGTATAATTCAGTAAATAAATGACTATACATTACAAAGACGACAGCAAGCATACGAGTACTATGTTACATTGGCTATATAAAACTCGTGCTTAATATTGCCACCTGATATTTACGATTACGTCACGTACTGCCTAGGTTCCAATACGTCTCTGAGGAAAGTCATCTGTTCAGTGTGTGGCCAATATGCTGTCTTCGATGGAGCTGCAGCACCGCTCTTTTTGATTTTTTTCTCTTCTTTTTTTTCCTGAATGTGTCCTTGAGGTTCTTCCAACGTTCTTGAAGTTCGTCTGCTGTCACTAAATAAGAAAAATTTCACATTAGAGCGAACTTTTTAGAATAATATATGCCTGGCACATCTATTTGGAAACTATAAGTTAAAAACATAAGTCTTTACATGAACAACGTGTACGAAAAGAAAATGTTCACGAACGGTAGAGAAATAATTCCATGTGACACGTGACGCATCTCGTTCCTAAATTTTATAAAAGCAAATGGGAACGTGTGTGAGCATTCAAAATGATGAATTGATGGACTTTAGTGCCACCCCATAGCTCCATGCTTGGTTCTTCAGTATTGCACACACGCACACATAGTCGTATAATCTCAAAAAGACATTGTTTACTTACGAGATCCATCGACTTCTTTAAGAATCTCGGCAACTTCTTCCCAGAGGATCATCTTCTTCTGCTTATTCCGGAAATGTTTACTCTTTACGTCCCAAAGAATAGGCCGTTTAGCAACTTCAGCAATCAACAACTCATTGAAAGTAGCGCGAGACATTTGTGGGCTGGGGAGAGGACGGATGTCGTCTGCTACTCAGTCGGAGCGAGTTGTTCTGTGGAACCAGTTCCTCGCAGCGCGCGCGTCAGCTTCTCGACTCCACCCCCGTCATCACGTGTCAAACGACGTCACTGGTCGCTCTGCCGCTTGTGCCGCTAGCGATTTTTTCCAACTCGGGCGAATTTCACAAGGGCGTCTAGTCGCCGCGGTAAAAACCTGTTTTAGCCTTGCGCGGCGGCTGTCGCTCCGCTCTTGGACCAAAATCGCTCGCATGTGAAACAGGCTTTAGGCAGGATTGATGTTGGGAGAGAAATTGTTTTAATGAGTAATAAAGCGTTTTGGAACATCGAACGAACAACCAGGCGTTACCCAATGCGAATTGCGTAACGAGTGGGTCGTCCAATGCTCCAACAAATTATAAAACTTGTTCTTGATAAGCTATTACTATGGCACATACCAAGTTCAGGCATAATTCTTCATCATCAGCTACTGCTTAAAGACATTGAACAAAATCTTAGCAAGTGGGTAGCGGATACCACGCTTCTCCGTAGAACGACGCAGGATAGCATGTGAGTGCTGGCTTACAACCCGGATGGTAAAACACTTCGATTTCACAAATGAGGTCCGTCCGTTTCATGGCCAACCCACTGTGGTGGGTTGCGCCAGAACTCTGAGGAACAACCAACCAACCAACCAACCAAACAACCAAACAACCACAAAAATTATGATTACTTATGGCATAGTGGGTACCCAGCAAGTGGTGGCATTTACCCAAAGAGTGCTTAGAAAAGGCTTTTAAGGCTGCTCTCCCAGCTTTCGCTGTGACTGTGCTGCACGTTCCACGCAGGCCTGGCGTTTTTTTTCTTTGGCTTTTCGAGTAATAATTATTCATAAAAATAAAGAACGTACTTGAAAACAGAGAGTGCAATACTTGTTTTTACCGTTCATATAGGACACAGCATAGTCTCTATATTGAATATAAACTACAGTAATATAAAAATTGAAAATTATCGTTATCCTTTTTCTTCGCATCTGCTCCTCACTTGGCTGGGCTCGGAGCATACTCATGTGCGCATCGCGAAGCAGGAATCATTGAAGAGGAACGTATTTTGCTATACGCTCAATTGCTACTACGTATTATCATGCTAAAACTAGTCGTGTAGGCTTGTGTACATGTTTTAATGAAATCGAAGGTTGGCCTGCCACGGTGGTTTAGTGGCTAAGGCACTTGGCTGCTAAGCCGCAGATCACGAGATCAAATCCCGGCCGCATTTTCTCGAAGGAGGTGAAAACGCTTGAGAGCTGTATGCTTAGATTCAAATGCACGTTAAAGAACCTCAGGTGGTCGAAATTTCCAGAGTCCTTTACTACGCCGTCACCCAAAGTCATATGGTGGTTTTGAGACGTTCAACGTGAATAGCTAGTATTAAAGTCAAAGATCACTTCGCATTCTCTAGCTGCGCTTTCAGTTAGCCAGAGCCAAGCCAGAGCCAAGGGTAGGCATGACGTAAAAGTATATATTAACGATCTGCGTATTTGTAAAAGAGAAACCGAGGGGAAGTTAGTGTATAAACAAGTGCGGCAGACATTGAAGGGAGAAACAAGTAATTCATGTGCGTTGGCCTAAGGATACACCCACACGAAAGTGGCGTATACTCTCGGTACAGCCTGAATTTTATCCCATGAGCAGTTTAGTACCCGACAGACGTTTGCGACAAACGAAGAGATTCCATACCTGCGCACAGGCGAACACAAGTTCTCACCTCATTCATGCTTGCGAGGTGCGCTTGACAAGCGTGACTACTGCGGTCCAGTGTTGCGTAATCGATGCAAAGGCACAAGGTGCCCGAACAGTGCCCTGTTCCAACTGATACAAGCAGATCTTGGGGGTCTTGCTCCGGTTTAAGCATATCTTGGTTTTCTCCATATTCACGACCACTTCACACATCTGTAAAAATTGCTTAGTCTTCTCACACACTGATTTGGTCGGCAGAAAAATACGCTATGCTTTCACTTTTGGAGTGATATATTCAAGCCTAAACGATATTATGCAAATACTATGGGTAGCGATAGAACTGCCCCTACGGGAATCAGCTGGGTGAGCTATTGCACGAAATTCGTCATCAAGCTACTAGCCCTAGACCTTGGTAACGGGTTTTGCGTGATTATGCAAACTCGAACTATAGACCCGGGCGCGAATTCGCGATATCCTTTCCCTTCCAAGGTGCATACATTTGTTCACACGAAATAAACGCTTGAAAACATATAGAGCGCTCACAAACAATGTAAGGCAGACGACAAAGCAATGCGCTCAATATGTTAGCTCTGAGTGTGTTTTCGAGTTTTGTTTACCAACACGCCCAAAAAATGGCAAGGCTTATTTTTTTGCAGCTTTTGTTTCATCGGTTGACGTCAGCTTTATGGGGCGTACATTCTTAACTCAATAAAACTGTCAATATGCCTTTCCGACGTTAAGGAATTTCAGGAATGGAATTGAACAGCCTGGCCATTCCCGGAGTGGGAATGGCCAAAGTTTTTTTAGTTCCGAGGAATTTAAAGGAATGGAATTGCGGCATGTTTTAATTCTCCAAAACGGAATTGGAGTGGAATGGAGGCACCCATTTCACATCACTGGCGTGTAAAATACCACAAAGATCATGCGGCTGGTGGCATGCTTTTGGTTCGTTGTTCGTCCCGGTACGCTGTGCCTGTAGGTCCTGGCGCCAGTGCACACGATTGCGTCGGCGCCTGTCTCGGCGCGGCGGCGACGGCACCTCCTCTCTGTCTGTGGAGTGCGCTGCTTGTTTGGTAGTACTGCGTTCGAGAAATAGTTGTGGAAACTAGAAAGTTAGGAAGGTATGGAACGCAAATACTGTATGGGAGACTTGGTAGATTAGAGTCGGTACACCCTTCCTCTCTCGTTCGTTGTGCTTTCGGCGCTCGTAACTCCAGTAAAAGTATCGAAACACCACGAAGGCCTTTAAAAAAACTACTATGCAAGGCGTCACGCCGTATTGTTGCCTGTCAGCCTTCGCATTGTTTACCATACACCTTCCGATTGGGATAGGTACTTTAGTGAAATAATACAAGAGCGCTCGTATAGTCATCTTCTCGCATACCTAGTTATTTTGCCCTCAGACCTATTCCAGGACTCACTTTAAGCAGAACGAGCAGGAGAGGAGGATCACTACCACAGACCCGTGCCGTATTTACTTATCGTATTAGCGTAACGTGCAGTGGCGTAGCAAAGGTGTAGCAACCCCCCCCCCCCTTCCCCCCGCCAAAATGTCCGCCTGCATGCCTTGTAACGTGACTTAACTCTTTATTGTGAACATATTAATTCTAGATGGAGGCTCCATGACACGGACAACGTGCGCCTAGAAATCATCTATACGTGCGCCTGTTAATCCAACGGCAGCCTGCGCACGCATGGCTGTTGAGCTAAAACTGTCTATCGACGAGTTTAAACCACTTTGCGCGTCTTTTTACAGTGCTGTCATAATATGAGAGACACAATCATTCATCAAGGGCGTTTGTTTGCTGATTGCAGATTTCGTCTACACTGCTGAAGGTACAATATGTCGCTTTGAAGAGTGGTTATTGTCAGCCTTAAGAACATTTGCTGCGATATATTCAAGGCGCAGCTTGCGTCCTCTCATTCAAACGTTGGAAAAATTCCGTAAGCTTGCACAACACCCCGACATTCTAAATAAATTGAATAAATTTTCTTTATAAAAACTAATTTGAGGCACAGGTATAGTACGGCGCTTAAGAGACGGCGCGTCACTCATCAGTTCTCCTGTCATTGGCGCAAAACGTGTGCCTATTACAAGACGGGGTTCTGCCTTCTTCGTTAAAATGTATGTTCCGAGAGAAAGTATTGAGCGGGATCGCGAAGATAACATAGCTATTTTCAAAAAAAGAACATGCACGTTTGAAGTTTAGTTGAATTCGATCGCTCGTTCATTGAAGAAGATGCTCATCGTGCTTGGTTGTTGTCTGTGCAGCGTAACGAAACGGTGGCGTGCTTTTGTTGCTGAAATCGTACCTAAAACTTATGTTGAAGAAGCTGCTCCTATATACGCGGGAAAACAGGCCTGACGCGAAGGGTATGCTCGTGTTCGTTTTCGCGCCTTCTTGCAGCAGAACACTTTCTTTGGATACTGAAGTATAGATGACGAACAAAAATAATTAATGAAGGCATATTTCTAGCCTGAGAGGCTGCGGAATGGCTGGGAAATTGGAACCGAAGCTCGAATTGGCGGAAACTTTTCTCGTGAGAAATCTATATACACCATGTAATTATTGACCTGCTTTCTAACCAAATCTAAAGAGTGTACGAACACTTATCTGAAAGGTCGTGTTACCACTGCTTAGAGTTAGAATACTTGCCAGTAACTCTGCTGAGTGCGTCAAATGACACACTCTAAGTAGCAAGTGGTTCTACAACTATTTCAAGCTGT